>NC_092737.1:19666998-19801998 GCF_047496885.1 Scyliorhinus torazame
GCTAAACTGTGAGAGAGAGAGCGCGAGAGCGCACGAAAGAGCGAGAGAGCTAAACTGTGAGAGAGAGAGCGCGAGAGCGCACAAAAGAGCGAGAGAGCTAAACTGTGAGAGAGAGTGAGAGCGCACGAGAGAGCGAGAGAGAGAGCGAGAGAGCTAAACTGAGAGAGAGAGAGAGCAAGAGCGAGAGAGCTAAACTGTGTGAGAGAGAGAGCGAGAGCGCACGAAAGAGCGAGAGAGCTAAACTGTGAGAGAGAGTGAGAGAGAGAGCGCGAGAGAGCGAGAGAGCTAAACTGTGAGAGAGAAAGAGAGAGAGCGAGAGCGCACGAGAGAGCGAGAGAGCTAAACTGTGAGAGAGAGGGAGAGAGAGAGCGCGAGAGAGCGAGAGAGCTAAACTGTGAGAGAGAGCGAGAGAGCTAAACTGTGTGAGAGAGAGAGCGAGAGAGCGAGAGCGAGAGAGCTAAACTGTGTGAGAGAGAGAGCGAGAGCGCACGAGAGAGCGAGAGAGCTAAACTGTGAGAGAGAGGGAGAGAGAGAGCGCGAGAGAGCTAAACTGTGAGAGAGAAAGAGAGAGAGCGAGAGCGCACGAGAGAGCGAGAGAGCTAAACTGTGAGAGAGAGCGAGAGAGCTAAACTGTGAGAGAGAGAGAGAGAGCGAGAGCGCACGAGAGAGCTAAACTGAGAGAGAGAAAGAGAGAGAGCGAGAGCGCACGAGAGAGCGAGAGAGCTAAACTGTGAGAGAGAGCTAAACTGTGAGAGAGAGCGAGAGAGCACGAGAGAGCGAGAGAGAGAGCGAGAGAGAAAGCGCTAAACTGTGAGAGAGCTAAACTGTGAGAGAGCTAAACTGTGAGAGAGTGAGAGCGCATGAGAGAGTGAGAGAGAGAGCGAGAGAGCTAAACTGAGAGAGAGAGAGAGAGAGAGTGAGAGAGCATGAGAGAGCGAGAGAGCTAAACTGTGAGAGAGCTAAACTGTGAGAGAGTGAGAGAGAGAGCGAGAGAGCTAAACTGTGAGAGAGAGAGAGAGAGAGAGCGAGAGAGCTAAACTGTGAGAGAGAGAGAGAGAGAGTGAGAGAGCATGAGAGAGCGAGAGAGCTAAACTGTGAGAGAGAGAGAGAGAGAGTGAGAGAGCATGAGAGAGCGAGAGAGCTAAACTGTGAGAGAGCTAAACTGTGAGAGAGTGAGAGCGCATGAGAGAGTGAGAGAGAGAGCGAGAGAGCTAAACTGAGAGAGAGAGAGAGAGAGAGCGCACGAGAGAGCGAGAGAGCTAAACTGTGAGAGAGAGGGAGAGAGAGAGCGCGAGAGAGCAAGAGAGCTAAACTGTGAGAGAGCTAAACTGTGAGAGAGTGAGAGCGCATGAGAGAGTGAGAGAGAGAGCGAGAGAGCTAAACTGAGAGAGAGAGAGCAAGAGCGCACGAGAGAGCGAGAGAGAGAGAGAGCTAAACTGTGAGAGAGAGAGAGAGAGCGAAAGAGCTAAACTGTGAGAGCGAGAGCGAGAGCGCACAAGAGAGCGAGAGAGAGAGCTAAACTGTGAGAGAGTGAGAGCGCATGAGAGAGTGAGAGAGAGAGCGAGAGAGCTAAACTGTGAGAGAGAGAGCGCACGAGAGAGCGAGAGAGAGAAAGCGCTAAACTGTGAGAGCGAGAGCGCACGAGAGAGCGAGAGAGAGAGAGAGAGAGAGAGAGAGAGAGAGAGAGAGCTAAACTGTGAGAGCGAGAGCGCACGAGAGAGCGAGAGAGAGAGAGAGAGAGAGAGAGAGAGAGAGAGAGATAAACTGTGAGAGAGAGAGAGCGCACGAGAGAGCGAGAGAGAAAGCGCTAAACTGTGAGAGAGAGCGAGAGAGCTAAACTGTGAGAGAGAGAGCGAGAGCGCACAAGAGAGCGAGAGAGCTAAACTGTGAGAGAGAGAGCGAGAGCGCACAAGAGAGCGAGAGAGCGAGAGAGCTAAACTGTGAGAGAGCGAGAGCGAGAGCGCACAAGAGAGCGAGAGAGAGAGAGAGCTAAACTGTGAGAGAGCGAGAGCGCACAAGAGAGCGAGAGAAAGAGCTAAACTGTGAGAGAGAGAGCGAGAGCGCACGAGAGAGCGAGAGAGAGAGCTAAACTGTGAGAGCGAGAGCTAAACTGTGTGAGAGAGAGAGAGAGCGCACGAGAGAGCGAGAGAGAGAAAGAGCTAAACTGTGAGAGAGAGAGAGAGAGAGAGTGAGAGCGCACGAGAGAGCGAGAGAGAGAAAGAGCTAAACTGTGAGAGAGAGAGAGAGAGAGAGTGAGAGCGCACGAGAGAGCGAGAGAGAGAAAGAGCTAAACTGTGAGAGAGAGAGAGAGAGAGCGAGAGCGCACGAGTGAGCGAGAAAGAGCTAAACTGTGAGAGAGAGAGCGAGAGAGCTAAACTGTGAGAGAGAGCTAAACTCTGAGTGAGAGAGGGAGAGCGGAAGCGCAAGACAGCGAGAGAGAGAGAGAGAGCTAAACTGCGAGAGAGAGAGAGAGAGAGCGCAAGACAGCGAGAGCGAGAGAGAGAGAGAGAGAAAGAGCTAAACTGCGAGAGAGAGAGAGAGAGCGCAAGACAGCAAGAGCGAGAGAAAGAGAGAGAAAGAGCTAAACTGCGAGAGAGAGAGAGCGGGAGCACAAGACAGCGAGAGCAAGAGCGGGAGAGAGAGCGTGAGAGAGAGAGAGCGGGAGCGCAAGACAGCGAGAGAGAGGGCGGGAGCGAGAGAGAGAAAATAAACCTGCCTGCTGCCTCAGAAACACTTGGGAGAGGGGGCTGTCTCCCGAGATACATTGGGGCGTAATCATGCAGAAGAGTGGGGCACCCGGGGGAGGGGAGCAATGAAAGTCGTACCGAGTACGAGGGCCTCATGGGGATTAGGCGGGGGGGGGGGGGAAAACTAGCTTCTAAATTCGCAGACGCTCCCAGCAGCCCACCCCAAGCGCCCACCTCGAAACATGGCGGGGGTCAAAGCAGGGTGGGTGAATCAGGGCTCCGACCGATGAGGGTCACGCTCTGTCACCCGAGGTGCCTGGACATCACCGCTTGTTCCTCGCGGGAAGAGAGAGTTAACGACCGGTGTGGGAGTGTCGGGGAAGGTGCCAACCGCGCACAGTATGGCTTCTGTCGCGTCTCTCCCGAAACAGATTGTACACAGGACAGTGGTAGAACAGCGAATACCTCTGGACATCTCAATTTTTATAGAAAACTGTGACAAGTCAAAGCTTCAGAAAAAGAACACAGATTCACAAAAAAAAAAAATCCTCTTTTTTTTCCCTCTCTCTAACGGGTCAGGAAGCTTTTCTCGAAGGTTACCGACGGCCGCGGCCTTAGAATTTCCTCGGTCCCCAGGCGGACGCCTGCCTCGGCGCGACCACGGTTCCAAACATTGGAAACTCCTCGGCGCTGCTCACGTCCGGGGCCTGCAGGGAAACCACACGAGACAACCTCAGCTCAGGGGGTGCGAGAGGACCCCGCAGCCCCCCCTCCCCCCCCCCCGACCGTCCACTCGCGCCCCCCCCGCCCCCCCAGCCCCACCACCTCTGTCATCTCCTCCAGCCCGACAACCCTCAGGAGATCCCCCGCGCTCCTCCCATTCCGAATGGTTACGCTCAAAACACTCTGGGGAGTCTTGCTACGTTAAGGTGCTCGACATATATAAGTTATTGAAAGCCGGGGGCACGTTGCCCCTTGTTTATTCCAGTCAGTCCCATTTATATAGAAACAAGAGGAGGCCCTTTCTTAAAGCAGTCGCCATGGGAACCAGCAGTAGGCCGATTCAACCCCCTCGAGCCTATTTCCATGGGAACAGCAGTAGGCCCATTCAGCTGGCTGGCCATCAACCCCCATATCTATTCTAACCCCATTGTCCAGCACTTGGTGCGTCGCCTTGTTTGCTGCGGAGTTCCAATCGCTCATCTAAATGCTTCTTAAATGTTGGGAGGGTTCCCGCCTCTCCCACCCTTTCAGGCAGCGAGATTCCCAGCACCCTCTGGGGGAAAAGGTTTTTCCTCAAACCTCCTGCCCCTGACCTTAAATCTCTGCCCCCTGGTTATTGACGCCTCTACTAAGGGGGAAAGTTCCTTCCAATCCACCCTATCAATGTCCCTCATAATATTGTCCCCCTCGATCAGGCCCCCCCCTCGGCCTTCTCTGCTCCAAGGAAAACAACCCCGGCCTAACCAGCCTCTCCCCATAGCTGAGACGCTCCAGCCCAGGCAGCATCCTGGTGAATCTCCCCTGCACCCTCTCCAGCGCAACCACATCCTTCCTATAGTGTGGCGACGAGAATGACACTCAGTACTCTAGCTGCGGCGTAACCAGCGTTTTATACAGCTCCATCATAACCTCCACGCTCTTATATTCTATGCCTCGGCTAATAAAGGCAGGTATCCCATAGGCCTTCCTAACCACTGTATCGACCTGTCCTTTAATCATCTCCGACACCTCCATTTGATCACCCCTGATGATTCCATTCACACGGAGCCGTCGGCTGAGCTGATAGCGCAGCCTCGCAACGTGACCCATTTGATCCCAATCGAAAGACTGCGCAATGTGATGCATTGACGCCCAGCGGGGGGTCGGGCGCTCCCACCCGAAACAATTGCGGCCCGGCCGCTCACCTTGTTGCCGGGGGCGTTCCACGGGGCGTCCCTCACGACGAAGCCTCTAGTCGAGCCGCGGGGCTCCTCGTCCACCCGCGAGGGCGGCTTCATGTAGGCCGCCATGGTCTCCGACTCCACGATCGCCATCATCTGCGGAATGGGAGAGCCCGGCAGGAGGTCAGGGTTAGAGACGCCGAGGGCAGAGATGCCGAGGGAGAAGAGGGATCGGGGGGAGCGGAGGAAGGCACGAGAGAGAGACACAACCCTTCCCTGAGCGCCTTTTGCAATCCCAGGACGCCCCCAAAGTACGTTGTAGCCAATAAAACTGAGATGATAAATTATTTAAAAATGAGCTTTCTTTTATCATGAGAATTAACAGCTGAAAAGACATCTTAATTCCACACATCTTAAGTTAAATGTTGCTTTCACGTTGACTCCACAGCGACCAAAGTCAAAAGATGGAATCATTCTGAGTTAGGTCCATTTTAATTCCGATTTAATTCCTCTCTGGCCACCATTGCGGTGGAAGAAACAAGAGGAACACTTTGCGGGATTCTCCGCGCCCCGCCGGAGAATCGCCACAACCGCGCCACGCCACCCCGGCACGCGATTCTCCGAGGAGCGAAGAATCAGATCCATTCTCCGGCCCGGGATGGGCCGGCCGGCACAGTTCACACCTGCTCGCAGCCGGCGGGAAGTCTGCGCGCAGGGTCGGGGGGCGGCCTGTGGGGGGGGGGCTCCTTCACCGGGGGTGGGGGGGCTTCCGATGGGGTCTGGCCCGCGATCGGGGCCCACCGATCGGCGGGCCGGCCTCTCCAGGCCCCGGCCCTATTTTGTTACGCGACCGGCCCCTGAACCCCTGCCTCCGTTTCGGAGAATCCCGCCCACTGTCCCTCTCACCAAGATGGAGTCTATTTATTTCTCTCGCTCACTCTCTCAGAGGGTCAGTCCTCTGTGGGACTCTCTTTCCCGGACAGTTAGACAGTTGACCGGGTGAGGGAGTTGAGGGTTAAGGAGGGGTAGGTGGCAGTAAAGACAGGAATGTTGCGTTGCCACCTCAGTCATAGAATAGAATCCCCACAGTGCAAGAGGAGGCCAATCGGCCCATCGACTCTGCGCCGGCCCTCTGAAAGAGCGGCCTACCTAGGCCCACTGCCCCCCCCCCCCCGCCCTATCTCCGTCATCCCACCCAACCCGCACATCTTTGGACTGTGGGAGGAAACCGGAGCAGCCGGAGGAAACCCACGGGGGAGCTCGGCCATGATTAGCACTCGTTGAAGGCTGGAGAAGGCCGATTCCTGGCACTAATCCCTGCGCTGCTATGCAAGGGGCGACAGGGCAGCACAGCGGCTGGCATCGCTGCCTCACAGCGCCAGGGAGCCCGGGTTTGGTTCCCAGCCTTGTGTGCGGGGTTTGCACGTTCTCCCCGTGCCTGCGTAGGTGTCCTCCCACAGTCACAAAGATCTGCGGGTTAGGGTGGATTGGCCAGGCTAAATTGCCTCCGAGCGCCCGAGAGATGTACAGGTGAGGTGGGGTTACGGGGATGGGGCGGGTGCCCGTTCAGACTCGATGGGCCGAACTGCCTCCTCCTGCACTGTAGTGATGATTCTATGGGTTAGAGGCCCAAGGCCAGACGACAGAACACGGAACAGCCGAGGCCTACCTCGGGGCCTAGCTACCGGCTTCACTTGGAACAGCCTTTGGGCATAACGACGGGATAGAGAAACGACTGAGACAAAATAAAAAGCACATACTAAGCGGATACTTGGCAAATTCGTCACGGCGGAACGCACAACTTGCGAAGACAACAAATAAAAGACATGTATTCGAATCAATAGGAAAAGTAAATCAAAAATAAAATGGACCTCATTCGCAACGATCGCATTGTTCAACTTTTTCCGCTGCGATTTTGTCAGTAAAAACAACTTGATCTTAAGATGTGTGAAGTTAAGATCTTTCCTTCAGCTTTTCGTTGTCACAATTAAAAAAATAGCTTCTTTCTAACAGCCGTCAGGACAACTTATCACCTCCGTTTTATTGGGTACAATCATATTCGCCTATTCCTCGGGTCAAAGGTTGTGTCTATAACCGTGCCACTCGCCCACGTTTAGGCAGAGCGCAGTGATGTTTTTCAATAACATAATCGTCAGGTGAGGCACAATTAATTTAGTTCTGCTGCTCGATAAAAACCCGGCTCTTATTTTTCCTGTGTCTTTTTTAAAAAAAAAAAAAAACGTGTCTTCCCAAGTTAACGCGATCCGGGTGGAAAAGAGATATTTGAAGAGCCTTGCGTGGCTCGAGGGCCGCGGTTTGCGGGATTTCCCCATTCCGCGGGATAACCACAGGCCAGCCGGGAGAAACCCGAATAGTAAGCCGCGGTAACGCTGGCTTTGGGCGGGGGGGGGGGGGGGGGTGGTGATGTCCAGACCCACCGGCCAATTGGCGGGTTAGGTTCGAGGGGCTGAACGGGCTCCTCCTGTCGGGGGGCGGGGGGTTTCCACCTAACCATTCCTTCCCCACCTGTTAGTGCAGCTTCCCCCCCCCCCCCCCCGCTTCTATATATCGACACTCTTCACCTCAGTGAGTCCCAATATCGTCGCCGCTTCCTGGATAAAGGGGTTTCTCCTGAATTTCCCCGATTGGATTTATTGCCGACCGTCCTGACGTTTATGGAGCGGAGAAAACGGGAATGGGGGTGGGGAGCTTCCGGAAACATCTGTCCGCCATTTCCGCCCATTTTCTGTCAAATCGCACAAGGAAATGCTGTTTTCAGCGGGGGCGGGGGGGGCGACTGAGGAATGGGCCAGAGATCCCGAACCGCATTGACGCCCGCGTATGTGTGTCGCCTTATGCAGAAGGTCGGCGTCCCTATCTCGCTGGGCCATTGCAAAAGGGTGAAGAGTTAAGAATCGACCACATTGCTGTGTGTGTGTGGGGTGGCTGGAGGCCGGACCTGGGTAAGGACAGCAGATTTCCCTCCATACAGTAAGCCAGCCAGTTACATTTTCACGGCAATTGCCTGGTCGCAATAACTGCTAATGGCTTTTTAAAATTCCAGTTCCATTTAACGAATCCAGTTTAAATTTCGGCCGCACCCATGGCGGGATTAGAACCTGCGTCTCCGGATCAATAGCAGCTACAGGAGGATTTGGACAGAGTTTAATGGGAGGGGCAAGATGGAGTATAATGTGGAAAGACGTGAGATAATCCACTCTGGTGGGATGGACAGACGGGCAGAGTATTAACTGAAGGGTAAGAGATTAGAAACTGTCGATCTACAAAGGGACCTGGGTGTCCTTTGTCCACAAGTCACTGAGGGCTAGCATACAGGTGCAGCAAGCTGTGAGGAAGGCTAATGGAGTGTTAGCCTTTATCGCAAGGAGGATTTGAGTCCAGAACGTAGTGAGGCCTTGCTTCAATTGTATCCGAGCTTGGCTAGGCCGCAAGCTTGGCTAGGCCGCAAGCTTGGCTAGGCCGCAAGCTTGACTAGGCCGCAAGCTTGGCTAGGCCGCAAGCTTGGCTAGGCCGCAAGCTTGGCTAGGCCGCAAGCTGGGCTAGGCCGCAAGCTTGGCAAGGCCGCAAGCTTGGCTAGGCCGGAAGCTTGGCTAGGCCGGAAGCTTGGCTAGGCCGCAAGCTGGGCTAGGCCGTAAGCTTGGCTAGGCCGCACCTGGAGTACGGTGAGCAGTTTTGGTCCCCTTACCTGAGAAAGGATATTATTGCTACAGAAGAGGCGCAGCGAAGGTTCACTGACCATGTTCCGGGGATGGCGGGATTGTCCTATGAAGAGAGATTGGGGTAAACTGGGCCTGTATCCTCTCTCGAGTTTCGAAGAACGGGAGGTGGTTTCATTGATACCTCCAAAATACTTGGAGGGATTAAACGGGGTGGATACGGTTAAGATGTTTCCCCTGGTCGGGGAGTCTAGAACCAGGCGGCACATTTCAAAATAAGAGGGAGGCCACTTGGGACCGAGATGAGGAGAAATTTCTTTCCCCGGAGAGTTGGGAATCTTTGGAATTCTCGATCCCACAGGGAGCTCAGTCGGTGAGTGTGTTTAACGCAGAGATTTCAGATTGACAATGCTGTAAAGGGTTATGGGGCCAGTGGGTGTAAAAGACATTGAAGTGACCAATCAGCCGTGATTGTTTTGGATGGGGGAGGGGCCGAATGGCCTCCTCCTGTTCCTATTAGTCTCAGCCTTTGGATTGCTAGTCTGGTGACATAACCTCTATTTCCACTAGACACGCACAGACACACTCTCCTGTCCTCACTTTCTCCCGGTGTTACCCTTCTCCCCTCCCCGGGCCTTAGCGTTTCATTTCATGTCCAAATCTCTGCAGAGGTTGGAGCAGCAGCGGCGCGAGGAGGGCTTACGTATTCTTCCTCCAGGTTGAGGAGATGGTCGATGGCGTTGTCAACGTGCTCGGGGAGCCCGGTCACCGTGACGCGGTTTGGGTCGTCAGAGCCGGGCGGTGGGAACCGGATGTCGACCTGCCACAGGACGATAAGTGGAAGCGCACGTTAGTCAGGAATGAGCTGTCTGCACTTCAGGCTCCAAACTGGGGCTCAGAGAGTGTGAGAGAGCACGAGAGCGTGCGAGAGAGCACGAGAGAGCACGAGAGAGTGTGAGAGCACGAGAGAGTGAGAGAGCACGAGAGCGTGTGAGAGAGCACGGGAGAGTGAGAGAGCACGAGAGAGTGAGAGAGCACGAGAGCGTGTGAGAGAGCACGAGAGAGTGAGAGAGCACGAGAGAGTGAGAGAGCACGAGAGAGTGAGAGAGCACGAGAGAGTGAGAGAGCACGAGAGAGTGAGAGCACGGGAGAGTGAGAGAGCACGAGAGTGAGAGAGCACGAGAGAGTGAAAGAGCACAAGAGAGTGAGAGAGCACGAGAGAGTGAGAGAGCACGAGAGAGTGAGAGAGCACGAGAGAGTGAGAGAGCACGAGAGAGTGAGAGAGCACGAGAGAGTGAGAGAGCACGAGAGCGTGTGAGAGAGCACGAGAGAGTGAGAGAGCACGAGAGAGTGAGAGAGCACGAGAGAGTGAGAGAGCACGAGAGAGTGAGAGAGCACGAGAGCGTGTGAGAGAGCACGAGAGAGTGAGAGAGCACGAGAGAGTGAGAGAGCACGAGAGCGTGTGAGAGAGCACGGGAGAGTGAGAGAGCACGAGAGAGTGAGAGAGCACGAGAGCGTGTGAGAGAGCACGAGAGAGTGAGAGAGCACGAGAGAGTGAGAGAGCACGAGAGAGTGAGAGCACGGGAGAGTGAGAGAGCACGAGAGTGAGAGAGCACGAGAGAGTGAAAGAGCACAAGAGAGTGAGAGAGCACGAGAGAGTGAGAGAGCACGAGAGAGTGAGAGAGCACGAGAGAGTGAGAGAGCACGAGAGAGTGAGAGAGCACGAGATAGTGAGAGAGCACGAGAGCGTGTGAGAGAGCACGAGAGAGTGAGAGAGCACGAGAGAGTGAGAGAGCACGAGAGAGTGAGAGAGCACGAGAGAGTGAGAGAGCACGAGAGCGTGTGAGAGAGCACGAGAGATTGAGAGAGCACGAGAGAGTGAGAGAGCACGAGAGCGTGTGAGAGAGCACGGGAGAGTGAGAGAGCACGAGAGAGTGAGAGAGCACGAGAGCGTGTGAGAGAGCACGAGAACATGAGAGAGCATGGGAGCGTGAGAGAGCACGAGAGAGTGAGAGAGCACGGGAGAGTGAGAGAGCACGAGAGCGTGTGAGAGAGCACGGGAGAGTGAGAGAGCACGAGAGAGTGAGAGAGCACGAGAGCGTGTGAGAGAGCACGAGAACATGAGAGAGCATGGGAGCGTGAGAGAGCACGAGAGCATGAGAGAGCACGGGAGCGTGAGAGAGCACGAGAGAGTGAGAGAGCACGAGAGCGTGTGAGAGAGCACGAGTGCATGTGAGAGAGCACGAGTGCGTGAGAGAGAGCACGAGAGGGTGAGAGCACGAGAGTGTGAGAGAGAGTCTGGGAGAGAGTGTGAGAGAGAGCACGAGGGTGTGAGAAAGTGTGAGAGAGGACGAGAGTGTGAGAGAGTATGAGTGTGAGTGAGACACGAAAGTGTGAGAGAGAGCACGAGTGTGAGAGAGAGCACGAGAGCGTGAGAGTGTGAGAGAGCACGAGAGTGTGAGAGAGAGTCTGGGAGAGAGTGCGAGAGAGAGCACGAGGGTGTGAGAGAGAGCATGAGTGTGAGAGAGCATGAGAGTGTGAGAGAGAGTCTGGGAGAGAGTGCGAGAGAGAGCACGAGGGTGCGAGAGAGAGCACGAGGGTGTGAGAGAGAGCATGAGTGTGAGAGAGCACGAGAGTGTGAGAGTGTGAGAAAGCACGAGAGTGTGAGAGCATGAGAGACGAGAGCGTGAGAGAGAGAGCACGAGAGTGTGAGAGCATAAGAGTGTGAGAGCACGAGAGTGTGAGAGCATAAGAGTGTGAGAGCACGAGAGTGTGAGAGCATGAGAGCACGAGAGTGTGAGAGCACGAGAGTGAGAGAGCACGAGAGTGAGAGAGCATGAGAGCAAGAGAGAGCACAAGAGAGAGTGAGAGAACATGAGAGAGAGCACGAGGGTTGAGAGAGGATGAGAGTGGAAAAGAGCACAAGAGAGTGAGAGAGCATGGAAGAGAGAGTGAGGGAAAAAGAACGCGAAAGGGAGAGTGTGAAAGAGCAAGTGAGAGAGAGAGGGAGCACGGGAACGAGTGCAGGGGAAGGAACAAGACACAGAGAGAGTGCGAGAAGGAAAGTGCGAGAGCGAGAGGACAATAGAGTGCAAGAATGAGAGAGCACGAGACCAAGAGTGTGAGAGAAGGCGAGCACGCAAGAATGAGCCACAGAGAGAGCATGAGAGAGGGAGAGTGCGTGGGGCTGTAAGAGAGTGAGAGGGAGCGAGGGAAAGCATGAGAGAGAACGAGAGAGAGCGCGAGGAGTGTGGGGGAGCGAGCGAGAGAGAGAGCGCTGAAAAGAGAGCGTGAGGGAGCAAACGTGAAAGGGTGAGCGAGCAAGAGAGGGGGAGAGCAACAGAGACAGAGAGAACGAGGAAGCGAGCGAGAAAGGGAAAGCTATCTACTGAGCACCAAGCTTGAACCACCGACCAATTTAGCTCCAGATAATCCTCCCCGTGCTACCAAGTGGCGCCTTCACCTTGAACTCCTCCATGATCTTGCGGATGGCCTTCCCCCGTCCCCCGATGATTCGGGCGTGAACCCGGTGGTCCAGAGTGATGTCCTCGCTGACCATCTCCTCCAGGTCGGCAACGATCTTCATGACGGCAGCCTTGGCAGATTCAGCATTCCTTTCGTAGCCTGTGATGGTGATCATATCCTGCAAGGGGTGGGGGGGGGGGGGCAAACAAAGACCCAGGGGTCAGGCAAGGGTAACGACATTGCTGTAAAGTCCGCCTCACCGGCCGCACTCACTGACCAAACACCGACTGCCAGCCCAGCAAACTCAGAATTCTTCGCCTTGCTTTCAAACCCCCCCTCCCTCCATGACCTCGCCACCACAACCCCCTCCCCTGCCCCTCTCCGTCATCTCCTCCAGCCCCACAACCCTCAGAGATCTCTCCGTTTGATGTCAACGTTTGTCTGATAATGCTGTCCTGTGATAATCCTTTGGATGTATTATTAGAGGTATTACGGTACCTGATAGGCTGGAGCACCATTGGTGGAAACTGTATGCTTTCTATTGGTTAGGATGTATGGTAGCTCCGCCCTGCTAGGCGGGGTATAAGAGCCCGTGCTGCCCCAGCAGCCTTCATTCTGTACCTGAGCTGCTGGGGGAAACATCTAGCTTATTAAAGCCTTCAGTTGGACTACAACCTCGCTTTAGTGGTCATTGATTGTGCATCACTGGGTTAAGAATGCAATTCAAATGCAAGATGGTTTTTTTTACCTTCACATTCATAGAATTGTAGAATCCCTACAGTGCAGAAGGAGGCCATTCGGCCCATTGAGTCTGCACCGACCCTCTGGAAGAGCGCCCGACCCAGGCCTCCCTCCCCGCCGTATCCCTGTAACCCCACCTAACAGCACATCTTTGGACTGTGGGAGGAAACCAGAGCACGCGGAGGAAACCCACGCAGACACGGGGGGAGAACGTGCAGACTCCGCACGGACAGTCGCCCGCGGTCAGAATCAAACCTGGGACCTCGGCGCCGTGAGGTAGCAGGGCTAACCCACTGTGCCACCGTGCTGCCCAAAATATCTTCAACATCACAGAAGAAAATAGCTTTAAACAATGCTAATCGACACAATCACCCTTAACTGCTATCTTTATTCCCACTCAAACAACAGAACCATCTCAGCTCTCAATCCACTTTTAAATACAGTTAGCAGACCCGGGTATACATGTTGTACAGAGACGTCTTGAAACTCCACTTTGAACAAGAGCGATCTTTTGAGGCAGCTTTAAAGAGACCAGACCCCCGTCAGAACAATGCAGGATCTCCAGCTGAAGTCTTCAGGAACTGCCTTCACAGCTCGACCTCCAGCTCCCAACTAACTCTGAACTCTTTGGAAAGAAACTACTAGTCTGTCTACGGGCAGATCTCCAACTGAAGTGCACCGAGAGGAGATGCCTGACGCCTGCTCGCGACCCAATCTAAAGCCGAAACTGAAACCACGGCATCTGATTGCCTCAGCCCTTGGCCCCTCCCATTAATGACATCATCGTACCAAGCTGAAACACAGTGGGCGGGATTCTCCGAAATGGAGGCAGAGTGTTCGCGCCGTCGTGAACGCCGTCGAGGTTCACGACGGCGCGCAACGGCCCTGATGCCAACCAATTCAGGGCCCGATAATGGGCTAGGAGCGGCGCCGTGTCATTTACGCGCACCAGGCGGCGCCGCATACATGACGAGGCTGGCGCCGCATAACTGGCGTCACCCGCACATGCGTGGTTCCGTCCTCTCCGAGTCCGCCCCGCAAGAAGATGGCGGACAGATCTTGCGGGGCTGCGGAAGAAAGGAGGTCCTCCTTCAGAGAGGCCGGCCCGAAGATCGCGGGCCAGACCCCATTTGAGGCCCCTCCCGGTGCAGGATCCCCCCTCGCACCCCCCCCCCCCCCCACAGGCCCCCCACCCCCCCCCCAGCGTTCCCGCACTGTTCCTGCTGGCAGTGACCAGGTATGGACGGCGCCAGGGGGAACCCGCCGTTTTGGGCAGGCCGCTCGGCCCACCTGTGCCGGAGAATCGCGGGGGTACCGGTGAATCGCCATTTTGGCTGACTCGGGCGATTCACTGGACCGCGCCGCGCAAAACGCAATTGTGCCGATCTGGCCGCTTCCGTGAATTGCGGGAGGGCGTCGGACCGGCGTCGCGGGAAAATTTGGCGGCCCAGGCGATTCTCCCAACCGGCGCGGGAGCGGAGAACCCCCCCAGTGTCTCCATCTATCTACTCCCCAGGGAACCCTTAATCCAAACAGAAATCCATTAGGCCAACCTTTTACGATGCTTTAATTGCACCTCTGGCTCCCAAAAAGCCTAGCTGCCTTGCAAACCAGGATTTAAAAAAAAAAACGTGACTGTAGCAGTCAGCCACACAATAACCTTTAACCCTCACTGCACCAAATACGCATAATATCTCTGAATTCCCGATATTCGTCACAAGCCGCCGCTAAAGCCTTGGCTTTTGTCACGCTACAGATGTAACGTTTTAAGTACACATTCCATACGAAACCCTCAAGTCGGCAATGCGAGTGTGCCCAGTGGGCTGACACGGGTCTTGAAGAGTTAGTCTCCGTCGTCTAAAAGCGGGACAATCTTTTGTATTCTTTCACGAGACGCGGCCGTCACCGGCAAGGCCAGCATTTGTTGCCCGCCCTAATTGCCCGAGCAGGAATTTGGAGCCTCGTGCGAAGGAAAGGCTCCTCCGACAGTGCGGCACCCCACTCAGTGCTGCAACGGGACGCTCGGCCTGGATTTCTGCCATCGAGTCTCTGGGGCGGGGACTTCAACCCGGAGGACCGTGAGTCGAGAGTAACCCTTAACTGCTATCTTTATTCCCACTCAAACAACAGAACTATCTCAGCTCTCAACCCACTTTTGCCAGCAACTGCGTCACGCGGCGAGAAGCCACAGCATGGCATTTGGCGTGCTGAGAAATAGATTTCCACGGGGAGACGGTGGGGCTGTGGTACTGTCACTGGCCCGGTAATCCAGAGATCCAGGTAATGCTCCGGGAACCCGGGTTCGATTCCCGACATGGGACCATTATCAATTGTCGCAAAAACCCCTCTGCTTCATCAATGTCCTTTAGGGAAGGAAATCTGCCGTCCTTGCCTGGTCTGCCCTCCGTGTGAGTCCTTTTTAAAAATGTTTTTTAATAAGGGGGCGGCACTGCGGCTTCACAGCTCCAGGGTCCCAGGTTCGATTCCCCGCTGGGTCACTGTCCGTGCGGAGTCTGCACGTCCTCCCCGTGTCTGCGTGGGTTTCCTCCGGGGGCTCCGGTTTCCTCCCACAGTCCAAAGACGCGCGGGTTAGGGTGGATTGGCCGTGATAAGTTGCCCTTAGTGTCCAAAAAAAAAAGGTTAGCTTGGGTTACGGAGATAGGGTGGAGGGGTGGGCTTAAGTAGGGTTCTCTTTCCAAGAGCCGGGGCTGACTCGATGGGCCGAATGGCCTTCCGCACTGTAAATTCTCTGAATAATTAATAATAATACTCTTTAATGTCACAAGTAGGCTTACGTTTCGGCTTTAGATTGGGTCGCGAGCAGACGTCAGGCATCTCCTCTCGGTGCACTCCAGTTGGAGATCTGCCCGTAGACAGACTAGCAGTTTCTTTCCAAAGAGTTCAGAGTTAGTTGGGAGCAGGAGGTCGAGCTGTGAAGGCAGTTCCTGAAGACTTCAGCTGGAGATCCTGCATTGCTCTGACGGGGGTCTGATCTCTTTAAAGCTGCCTCAAAAGATCGCTCTTGTTCAAAGTGGAACAAAGAACAAAGAAATGTACAGCACAGGAACAGGCCCTCCAAGCCCGTGCCGACCATGCTGCCCGACTAAACTACAATCTTCTACACTTCCTGGGTCCGTATCCCTCTATTCCCATCCTATTCATGTATTTGTCAAGATGCCCCTTAAATGTCACTAAAGACGTCTTTAGACGAGATCACTCCTGGAGCGAGGAACCTTTTCCTCACTGACTTATAAATTGAATTAAATATTGGGGTTTCTGTCCCGTCTCGAGCCACAGGTCTTGGATGGTAATAGGATGCGTGGACAGCAAGTGGGAGCGTTACCAGTACCGGTGTGGATTACCTGATTTTCATCCCCTTTATCAGGGAACTGAATATTAACATCGTGGTCCTTCCGAATCTGTGATATGACAGCTCCTTTCCGTCCGATAATCTTTGGATGGTACTTAGGATCGACCGACATGGTCAGCTTGAAGCCCCGTAATGCCTGGAGGAGATGTCACACCATTACTGAACTGGCATTCGGGAATGGGTTCAAGCATTCTCTGGTCCTAAATTCAATCTTCACGCCACCTCTCAAACCGCTCTGTCCCGGTGCAAACGCACCCAATTTACAGAATGACTCCCCACAAACCAATCCCTCCAACCTCTCAATCGATCTGGTCACTCCCTTCAGCGTCCTGACGATGGCTGGGGCATCCTGTCCGTTACTACGGCGACAGGAACCGTCCACAATTATCTCACTTAGCCAGCTTCAACAAGAACAAAGAACAAAGAACAAAGAAATGTACAGCACAGGAACAGGCCCTTCGGCCCTCCAAGCCCGTGCCGACCATACTGCCCGACTAAACTAAAATCTTCTACACTTCCTGGGTCCGTATCCTTCTATTCCCATCCTATTCATATATTTGTCAAGATGCCCCTTAAATGTCCCTATCGTCCCTGCTTCCACTACCTCCTCCGGTAGTGAGTTCCAGGCACCCACTACCCTCTGCGTAAAAAACTTGCCTCGTACATCTACTCTAAACTTTGCCCCTCTCACCTTAAACCTATGCCCCCTAGTAATTGACCCCTCTACCCTGGGGAAAAGCCTCTGACTATCCACTCTGTCAATGCCTCTCATAATTTTGTATACCTCTATCAGGTCGCCCCTCAACCTCCTTCAGTTCAACAACTTCAGACCGTGAACTCGGTTCTCCATTTTGAATTACCCCCCCACCCTCCCCAACCACACACCTCCCCTATTAACACATTCTGCTCGATCGCTTTCAGACAGGGCTGACCTTTATTCTGCTATTAACATCTACTCTGTACCGAGACTTTTGTCTTTATACAGTGATTACCACTCCCTTTGCCTTGTGTTCACGACATTTCTGTCATTAAGTTTTTCCTGCCGTCCTATTCCTGACTCTCCCCCCCCCCCTTCACAACAGCATAGGCCCCATGCTCAGGGAGGGGGTTGAAGCGGAACACACCCTGTCCTCTTGCTCCGCCTGCAGTTCTCGGACCCGCTCGAGGATCCCGGTTTGTGCTCGCTCCAGATTCGCCGTCAAGCCGGTGATTTTGATAATGTCGGATTGCTGCTCTGGAGGGGGTACCGCGATGTTTACCTGAAACGAGAGAGAGAGAAGAGAGAGAGGGGGAGAGAGAGAGAGAGAGGGAGAGGGAGGGAGAAGCGAGAGAGAGAGACAGACAGAGAGAGTGAGAGAGAGAGCGAGACAGACAGAGAGAGAGAGAGAGAGAACGAGAGAGAGAGAGAGAGAGAAAAAGAGAGAGAGAAGCGAGAGAGAACGAGAGAGAGGGAGAGAGAAGCGAGAGAGAGAGACAGAGAGAGAGAAAGTGAGAGAGAGGGAGAGAGAGAGAGGGAGAGAGAGAGAGAAGCGAGAGAGAACGAGAGAGGGAGAGAGAAGCAAGAGAGAGAGACAGAGAGAGAGAGAAAGTGAGAGAGAGGGAGAGAGAGAGAGAGACAGAGAGAAAAAGAGAGAGAGAAGCGAGAGAGAACGAGAGAGAGAGAGGGGGAGAGAGAGAAGCGAGAGAGAGACAGAGAGAGAGAAAAAGAGAGAGAGAGGGAGAGTTAGAGAGAGAGAGAGACAGAGAGAGAGTGAGAGAGAGACAGAGAGAGACAGAGAGAGAGAGTGAGAGAGAGAGAGAGACAGAGAGTGAGAGAGAGACAGAGAGAGAGAGAGAGAGACAGAGAGAGAGACAGACAGATAGTGAGAGAGAGAGAGAGAGAGACAGACAGAGAGTGAGAGAGAGAGACAGACAGAGAGTGAGAGAGAGAGACAGACAGAGAGTGAGAGAGAGAGAAAGGATGTTAAACCATTGATTTGTGGTGCAATGATATGCGTAAAATGTCAAAACTGCTAATGACGCTCCCGGGATAGGGACAGGGATGTGTTGTATCAATATGGTGGGGGCAGCGGGAGGGGAGGTTAGTGCAGCGAGTTTCAATCTCAGTCCACGATATCCTCAGTCCGAGGATTTAGTTGCAGCCATATTGGCTCAGGTGACATTCAGCAATCGCCGGGGGTCCCCGTGACACTCAACTAGCCACATACAGAGGAGTGGGCCACTCGGCCCCTCGAGCCCTGCTCTCCCCATTCAATACGATCATCGCTGATCCGATTGTGACCCCCAACCCCACATTCCTGCCGACACCCCGATAACCTTTCACCCCGACAACCTTTCACCCCGATAACCTTTCACCCCGATAACCTTTCACCCCGATAACCTTTCACCCCGATAACCTTTCACCCCGATAACCTTTCACCCCCCTCGTTAATCGAGAATCTATCCAGCTCGGCCTTAAAAATATCCAAGGATTCTGCTTCCGCCGCCATTTTGAGGAAGAGAGTTCCTGAGACTCCGCTCCCCTCTGAGAGGAAATATTTCTCCTCATCTCCGTCTTAAAGGGGCCACCCCCTTATTTTTAAACGGTGACCCCCCCCCCGGTTATAGATTCTCCCACAAGAGGAAACGCCCCCCCCCCCCGCCCCCGTCAACACCCCCTCAGGATTCAGTCCCGATCAGGTCACAGCTGACCAGCCCGACTGGAGCAGCTGGAAGTGCTGCTGGCGTGAGAAGGGGTTGCAATTTGTGGAGCGTTTGTCACTGTGTGAAAGCAAGTGCAGGAATTCATTGCCGCAGAAGGGGGGGGGGTCAAATCGCCGAGTGTCTTTCAGACAGAGATAGGTAGGTTCTTGATTAATAAAGGGAGTAGGGGTTCTGGAATCCCTACAGTGCAGAACGAAGCCATTCGGGCCGTCGAATCTGCACCGACCCTCTGAAAGAGCACCCTATCTAGACACACGCCCCCCCCCATCCTATCCCCGTAACCCCACCTGAACTTTGTGGACACGAAAGGGCAATTTATCACGGCCAATCCACCATCCTAATCTTTGGGCTGTGGGATGAAACCGGAGCACCCGGAGGATTCCCACGCAGACACGGGGAGGACGTGCAGACTCCGCACAGACAGTGACCCAGCGGGGAATCGAACCCGGGTCCCTGGCGCTGTGAGGCAGCAGTGCTAACCACGGTGCCACCGAGCCCGCCCTGTTTGCGGGGAGAAGGGGGGATGAGAAACATATCAGTCCTGATCAAACGGCAGAGCCACACGCGATGGGCCGAACGGCCTAATTCTGCTCCTCTGTCTTATGGTGTAGGTCTCCCCGGAGTGAAGAGGGTGAGAAACACAGTATAATTGGCTGCAGTGTGACTGAGTGACAGCAGGGGGGCACTGTCGTGTCTGTAACCAGCAGCAGCGATTCACACCTTTCTACGGATTCGAATCCACACCACCAGCAGGGTCCGGGGCGAGGTCAACCGGACTAGGCCGCACTCTCGAAGCTCACCGCTCGGCTGGTCACCTCCGACTCCAGAGATCTGAACCCGCTAAATACTTCCTGGGTGGACGGGCCAGCGGCTGTTGGGAACACCCATGGCTGTGTAACAGCGCTAGGGCACAGGAACAGGCCATTCGGCCCGCTTGCTCCGGCCTTACCTCGTACTCCTCCATCATTTTGCGAATGCCGCTGCCTTTCTGTCCGATGATGTATCGATGTAGGTCAAACGGAACCTCCACATTCACGGTAACTGGGACCAGGGCCTGGGCAATAACAGGAGGTGCGTCAGTCTCCGTCCTCGCAACCAGCTATTGTTCAACAAACATTCACGCTCGCCAACTTGACTCCCCGCCAGCGAGGGACAAATGCAGGAGAACGGACCACATTACAGACATCAAACACTCCGAGGACAGGTACAGCACGGGGTTAGATACAGAGTAAAGCTCCCTCCACACTGTCCCCATCAAACACTCCCAGGACAGGTACAGCACGGGGTTAGATACAGAGTAAAGCTCCCTCTACACTGTCCCCATCAAACACTCCCAGGACAGGTACAGCACAGGGTTAGATACAGAGTAAAGCTCCCTCTACACTGTCCCCATCAAACACTCCCAGGACAGGTACAGCACGGGGTTAGATACAGAGTAAAGCTCCCTCTACACTGTCCCCATCCAACACTCCCAGGACAGGTACAGCACGGGGTTAGATACAGAGTAAAGCTCCCTCTACACTGTCCCCATCAAACACTCCCAGAACAGGGACAGCACGGGGTTAGATACCGAGTAAAGCTCCCTCTACACTGTCCCCATCAAACACTCCCAGGACAGGTATAGCACGGGGTTAGATACAGAGTAAAGCTCCCTCTACACTGTCCCCATCAAACACTCCCAGGACAGGTACAGCACGGGGTTAGATACAGAGTAAAGCTCTCTCTACACTGTCCCCATCAAACACTCCCAGAACAGGGACAGCACGGGGTTAGATACCGAGTAAAGCTCCCTCTACACTGTCCCCATCAAACACTCCCAGGACAGGTATAGCACAGGGTTAGATACAGAGTAAAGCTCCCTCTACACTGTCCCCATCAAACACTCCCAGGACAGACACAGCACGGGGTTAGATACAGAGTAAAGCTCCCTCTACACTGTCCCCATCAAACACTCCCAGGACAGGTACAGCACGGGGTTAGATACAGAGTAAAGCTCCCTCTACACTGTCCCCATCAAACACTCGGAGGACAGGTACAGCACGGGGTTAGATACAGAGTACAGCTCCCTCTACACTGTCCCCATCAAACACTCCCAGGACAGGTACAGCACGGGGTTAGATACCGAGTAAAGCTCCCTCTACACTGTCCCCATCAAGCACTCCCAGGACAGGGAGAGCACGGGGTTAGATACAGAGTAAAGCTCCCACTACACTGTCCCCATCAAACACTCCCAGGACAGGTACAGCACGGGGTTAGATTCCGAGTAAAGCTCCCTCTACCATGTCCCCATCAAACTCTCCCAGGACAGGTACAGCACGGGGTTAGATACAGAGTAAAGCTCCCTCTACACTGTCCCCATCAAACACTCCCAGGACAGGTACAGCACGGGGTTACGTACAGAGTAAATCTCCCTTTACACTGTCCCCATCAAACACTCCCAGGACAGGTACAGCACGGGGTTAGATACAGAGTAAAGCTCCCTCTACACTGTCCCCGTCAAACACTCCCAGGACAGGTACAGCACGGGGTTAGATACAGAGTAAAGCTCCCTCTACACTGTCCCCATCAGACACTCCCAGGACAGGTACAGCACGGGGTTAGATACAGAGTAAATCTCCCTTTACACTGTCCCCATCAAACACTCCCAGGACAGGTACAGCACGGGGTTAGATACAGAGTAAAGCTCCCTCTACACTGTCCACATCAAACACTCCCAGGGCAGATACAGCACGGGGTTAGATACAGAGTAAAGCTCCCTCTACACTGTCCCCGTCAAACACTCCCAGGACAGGTACAGCATGGGGTTAGATACAGAGTAAAGCTCCCTCTACACTGTCCCCATCAAACTCTCCCAGGACAGGTACAGCACGGGGTTAGATACAGAGTAAAGCTCCCTGTACACTGTCCCCATCAAACACTCCCAGGACAGGTACAGCACGGGGTTAGATACAGAGTAAAGCTCCCTGTACACTGTCCCCATCAAACACTCCCAGGACAGGTACAGCACGGGGTTAGTTACAGAGTAAAGCTCCCTCTACACTGTCCCCATCAAACACTCCCAGGACAGGTACAGCATGGGGTTAGATACAGAGTAAAGCTCCCTCTACACTGTCCCCATCAAACTCTCTAAGGACAGGTACAGCACGGGGTTAGATACAGAGTAAAGCTCCCTGTACACTGTCCCCATCAAACACTCCCAGGACAGGTACAGCACGGGGTTAGATACAGAGTAAAGCTCTCTCTACACTGTCCCCATCGAACACTCCCAGGACCGGTACAGCACGGGGTTAGATACAGAGTAAAGCTCCCTGTACACTGTCCCCATCAAACACTCCCAGGACAGGTACAGCACGGGGTTAGATGCAGAGTAAAGCTCCCTGTACACTGTCCCCATCAAACACTCCCAGGACAGGTACAGCACGGGGTTAGTTACAGAGTAAAGCTCCCTCTACACTGTCCCCATCAAACACTCCCAGGACAGGTACAGCACGGGGTTAGATACAGAGTAAAGCTCCCTCTACACTGTCCCCATCAAACACTCCCAGGACAGGTACAGCACGGGGTTAGATACAGAGTAAAGCTCCCTCTACACTGTCCCCATCAAACACTCCCAGGACAGGTACAGCACGGGGTTAGATACAGAGTAAAGCTCCCTCTACACTGTCCCTATCAAACTCTCCCAGGACAGGTACAGCACGGGATTAGATACAGAGTAAAGCTCCCTCTACACTGTCCCCATCAAACACTCCCAGGACAGGTACAGCACGCGGTTAGATACAGAGTAAAGCTCCCTCTACACTGTCCCCATCAAACACTCACAGGACAGGTACAGCACGGGGTTAGATACAGAGTAAAGCTGCCTCTATATTGGTGGGGATTCTGTCTCTCTCATGTGTTATGTTCTGTTGTGTCCCGGAAATCTAGTAACAGCGTTAAATGGGCACAGAGGGTCTCCCACAATCCCACTTGACCCTGACTCTTGTCCTGGACATATTCTCAGCCACGGGGCCCGGGGACTTCGCCGCCTTCGCCCAAAACGCTGCAGGGACGCCTGGCGACCTACCAGCAGAGCCTCGCGAGCGGCCTCGCACTTCTCCTTCCGGCCCGAGACCACGATGACGTCACACTTCCTGGGAGCCTGCTCCCCCTCCCGGAGGTCCGGGTTCAGGTCGCCGTTTTCCTGCGGGTGCAGGTCCGGACCTGCTGGGTGGGAAGAGAGCAGCACCGGGTGTCAGAACGTGCGCGCAGAGAGAGAGAGAGAGAGAGAGCGAGAGAGAGCTCACGCAGACCGGTGGGGGTCGCAGCGGCACGGGTCCATTCTGCCCCCCTGGACTGCCCCTGCACCCGGGTGTCAACGCGGCGTGGACGGGCACGGTTACCGCTCCTGAGGTGAGGAACGGAGCTCCTCCAATTCGGGCCTGACCAGAACTTTCTGGAAACTGCGGCCAACCTTTGTCTCCTTTCCTCTGAGGCGCAAAGTTTCAGGGCGCCATCCCACCCGAGGGGGTGCAGCGCAATAACCCGCGGCTGACGCTGCGCTGTCATCTCACGGCTCAGGAGCTGATGCCAGGCGCCCACCCAGATCGGTGTGGAGAATATTTGTCCCTCAATCGACATCCCAAGTAACGGGTTAGCCGGTCATCTCTGCCAATGGGATCTTCCTGTGTACAGGCATTAACACTTGGCTCCCAACTGATCCCCAGCGACGCGCACTTTTTTCAAGGGAGGGGAGGGGGTTGGGGCAAGAGGATGAAAAATGTGCCCCACGCCAAGTGTTAAACTGGACGCAAATCCTCTCCGTTATAGCTGGTCTATTTACAGGACGCAGCACTGCACGTGGAGCCTGCGGCCTACCAACACTCCCTGCAGTTTCCCATAAAACTCTTTTAATACGACAAAGGTGTGGTTGCGGGAGGGGACGGGGGAGTTGCGTATGTGTGCGGGGGAGGGAGGGGGGGTATATGTGAACCGTGTGGGGCAGTGTAACTAAAACAAAACATCAAAGGAAACTAAACTAAAATCTCATTTCGGGGAGCCTCTCTTTACACTCCTCCAATAAAACAATAATCAATTAATTCAACAAAAATGAGGCGAGGGGGGTGGGGCGGGGGAGGTGGAGCAGCGTGACTAACATAAAAAGGATAACTTAACCAATTGAATCGAAATGTCATTCCCGAGGGTGACGTTTCTCCCTGACCCCTGCGGCGCCCACGGGTCACCAACGCGCCCACCCCCCCCCTCACCGCGACCTCCACAGCTGACCTCCTTGGCGTCCCGTCTCCCGCTTTGCCCGTCCCTGGCCCTCCCTCAGCTGCATCCCCCTACCCGAGAGAAAGGTCTGTGACACGGCGGTAATGATGTGACTGGGCCCGTAATCCAGAGGCCCCAGGCTAACGCTCCGGGCAAGCGAGCCTCACCGGTGGTGGCCACGGCAACCGCCTCACTCCCATGAACGTCTGCGCAACAGACTCTGAGCCTCCCGCTCCCGTGTGGGGTAATTACAGCAGTGGGCCCAGCTCGGTAAGCTGCCAAATTGACATCTCGCATCCAAATGAGGCCGCTCCCCTCATTAACAAGTGGAAAATCAAACTCCCGGGAGCCCCGATTCCCCCTGGCGAGGGGGCTATTTACGGAGAGTAAACAGGCTTTTGTTTTTCTCTTTTGAAGCCCCGTTGGGATCGCGCTGCAGGGAAACACTCGGAGCAGCCAGCCTTGCCTCAGTTGGCCAGCCTCGTGCCTCCAGCTGAGGAGGCCCCGGGTCCCAGCCCCTGCTCCAGGCTGCCGTTTGAGCGGGGTAACCGAGGGGGCCGCACGGTTGGAGGGGCCTGCAAAATGGCTAATCCCCCCCCCCCAGGCGCCCGGAATTCCTTCAGGATTTCCTCTTGACGGTCAGATCTCTGACCGCACGGAGCCCCCAGAGTTTCCTCTGAACGTCCGCCGATGCTACACTGGCTGAGGAAGCCCCGCCGAGCCTGAGGCCTACCCAAGGAAATTTCCCGTTGTGTCTTAAGTCTTCGACGAGAGGTAGGCCAGACCAGGATATACCACATAGAACATTCAGCAACGAAACGGACTATCGGGGGCAACCAGTCTGCTGTTACAATCCAGGCCAGACCCCTTCCTGCCCCCGTCTGCCTCACCTCCACCATTCAGCACATCTTCCATCCCCCCCTCACTCATACCCGCCTTATTTAAGGGAGACGCGTAATTGCATTGGGCGGCAGCTCAGAGAAGGCTGATTCCTGGGATACAATCCCTACAGTGCAGAAGGAGGTCATTCTGCCCATTGGGTCTCCACCGAACCTCCGACAAGAGTACCCTATTTAGGCCCACTCCCCCACCCTATCCCCATAACCCCACCTAACCTATGGACACTAAAGGGAAATTTAGCGTGTCCAATCCACCTAGCCTACAAATCTTTGGCCTGTGGGAGCACCCGGAGGAAACCCACATAGCCACGGGGGAGAACGTGCAGACTCCGCACAGACAGTCACCCGAGGCCGGAATCGAACCTGGGTTCCTGCCGCTGTGAGGCAGCAGTGCTAACCCACTGTGGCACCGTGCCGCCCCGGACGGTCAGCACACCTCAGGCCAGGGGCAAGGTTGAGAAGGCAGGGGGATAATCTCGGCCGGTACGGGGATTGAACCCGCCGCTGTTGGCGTCACTTGGCATCACCAACCAGCCAACTGAGCTAAGGGGCCGCCAGATGACATGGACAGAAAAGGGGGGGACTCTCTTTGTGTTCACTCCCTGGGATGGGCTCCAAACTTAACAACCCACGCGGGTGTGGTAATACCAGGTATTGCAGTACCTGAGAGGTGGATGCCCATTGGCTAGACCCAGGAGCCTACCATTGGCTAACGTACATAGCTCCGCCCTGAGAGGCGGGGTATAAGAACCAATGCCGTCCCAGCAGCCTTCACTTTCTGTATCGAAGCTGCTGGGTACAGTTCTAGCAGATTAAAGCCGATTAGTTATGACTCACCTTGTCTCGAGAGTAATTGATTGTGCATCAGTGGGATTGAGCGGCGCTCCCCTGGGACCGCTAACCACACCCCCCAAGTTCCGGCCCTGTCCAAGGATGGTAACCTTTTGGGTTCCCTCCTTTCGCACCAGGTCGGAGGTCATTAACATTGAGCTGGAGCCTTGACCGTCGGCGGCCATTTTTTGGGCAGTGTTGAGGTTCAGGTTGTGTTTGTTATTTATGAATAATGTTTATGGGGGGGGGGGGGGGAATGACCCATGTGGGTGAAGCATCTCTCCCCACACAGCACAGGCATCGCTGTAATGGGGGGGATGGTCACCAGATTTGCCGGGCACAGCTAGGAACGGCACTGCGTGGTTCTACGGACATCAGGACCGGCAGAGGCAGCCATCTTTTTTTTTCCTATAGCGAGCGGGAGAGGGAATCTGGTCTCTCCGGCTAGGATGGGGCCCATCGATCCAGCTCGACTGTACCTTGGTTCTCATCTCGCTCGGGGAACTTGATTTGAACGTCGTGATCCCGGGTGATCTGTTGCACCTTGCCACCCTTCAGCCCCATCACTGCTCGGTGGAACTTCTGCGGAATCACACACTCCAGGGTCACCTGGGCTTCCTAGAAGGAGCAGACAGCGGGGGTGGGGGTGGGGGTGGGGGGGGGGAAAAAAAGGTTCTCAAACAACAAAAAGTAGCCCGACAGGAGAGTCATTTTAACGGAGTACTTGCAAACTCAAGGAGATTTAGTCGTGGAAGATTGCTGTCAAGGTTTCGCAGTCTCCTGTTTAAGACACTGCGTTGTCGAGGCGGCATTAATCTCCACCTTGGTTCTCACCGATAACAATGTGTGCGTTTGTATAGCGCCTGAATGTAGTGAAACATCCCCAGACACTCCAGTGGAGAGCGGTCAAACTAAACGGGATGCCACAGCGCATCAGGAGCTATTCACTCAGGTGACTAAAAGCTCAGTCAGAGGTCAGTTTTAAGGAGCATCTTGAAGGAGGAGAGAAAGAGAGAGAAAGAGCGAGAGGGAGAGAGAGGAAGAGAGGGACATAGGAGAGAGAGAAAGAGAGAGCGAGAGGGAGAGGGAGAGAGAGAAAGAGCAAGAGAGAGCGAGAGAGAGAGAAAGACAGAGAGAGAGAAAAGAGAGAGAGAGGGTGAGAGAGGGAGAGGGAGAGAGAGAGAGAGAGAGAGAGCAAGAGAGAGTGAGAGAGAGAGAGAGAATGAGAGAGGAAAGAGAGAGAGGGAGAGAGGGTGAGAGAGAGAGCGAGAGGGAGAGAGAGGGAGAGAGAGAGAGAGTGAGGGGGAGAGAGACAGAGAGAGAGAGAGAGAGGGACAGAGGAGAGAGGGACAGAGGAAGAGGGAGAGAGAGAGAGAGAGAGAGAGATGGTGAAAGAGGAATAGATGGGGGGAGAGAGAGGAAGAGGGAGGAATAGAGGGACGGGGAGAGAGTGAGAGGGAGAGCGAGAGAGAGAGTGAGGGGGAGAGAGACAGAGAGAGAGGGACAGAGGAAGAGAGAGAGAGATGGTGAAAGAGGAATAGATGGAGAGAGAGAGAGAGGAAGAGGAAGGAATAGAGGGAGGGAGAGCGAGAGAGCGAGAGGGAGAGCGAGAGAGCGAGAGAGAGAGGGAGAGAGAGCGAGAGAGAGAGAGAAAGAGAGCGAGAGAGAGGGAGTGAGCAAGAGAAAGAGAGTAAGAAAGAAAGAGAGCGAGTGGAAGAGTTAAAGAAAGGGAGAGATGGAGGGAATAGGAGAGTGAGAGAGAGGGCGCGAGGAAAAGAGGGAGAGCATGAGAGAGACAGAGAAAGCGAGAGAGGCAGAGTGAGAGAGAGAGGGGGGAAGAGAGAAAAAGCGAGCGGGAACGAGAAAGGGAGATTCCAGGCCCACAGCAATGTGATTGACGCGCAGTTGCCCTCAAAAGGGCAAGTAGGGATGTGCAATTTAAGATGGCATTGTCGCTGGCACGCACACCTTTGTAAGATTAAATATGTATTTCAGAAAGTGAATTCAGGACAGCCAATGAAATTTGCAGTAAGACGCGGCAGCTATTCCTGCACAGGAGCCAGGAGCCCCCTTGGCCGATTAAACCCATGACTGGGAAGTGAAAGGTAATCCTGGAATATATTCAATCCTGCATTCTACTGTCTAACTGATTGCCACACGCCAGCCCAGTCTGCCCCAGACTGCCCAGTCTGCCCCACGCCAGCCCAGTCTGCCACACGCCAGCCCAGTCTGCCACACGCCAGCCGTCTGCCACACGCCAGCCCAGTCTGCCCCACGCCAGCCCAGTCTGCCACACGCCAGCTCAGTCTGCCCCACGCCAGCTCAGTCTGCCACACGCCAGCCCAGTCTGCCCCACGCCAGCCCAGTCTGCCCCACGCCAGCCCAGTCTGCCACACGCCAGCTCAGTCTGCCCCACGCCAGCCCAGTCTGCCACACGCCAGCCCAGTCTGCCACACGCCAGCCCAGTCTGCCACACGCCAGCCCAGTCTGCCACACGCCAGCCCAGTCTGCCCCAGACTGCCCAGTCTGCCACACGCCAGCCCAGTCTGCCACACGCCAGCTCAGTCTGCCCCAGACTGCCCAGTCTGCCACACGCCAGCCCAGTCTGCCACACGCCAGCCCAGTCTGCCCCAGACTGCCCAGTCTGCCTCACGCCAGCCCAGTCTGCCTCACGCCAGCCCAGTCTGCCCCAGACTGCCCAGTCTGCCTCACGCCAGCCCAGTCTGCCACACGCCAGCCCAGTCTGCCACACGCCAGCCCAGTCTGCCACACGCCAGCCCAGTCTGCCCCAGACTGCCCAGTCTGCCCCACGCCAGCCCAGTCTGCCACACGCCAGCCCAGTCTGCCCCAGACTGCCCAGTCTGCCACACGCCAGCCCAGTCTGCCTCACGCCAGCCCAGTCTGCCACACGCCAGCCCAGTCTGCCACACGCCAGCCCAGTCTGCCACACGCCAGCCCAGTCTGCCCCACGCCAGCCCAGTCTGCCACACGCCAGCCCAGTCTGCCCCAGACTGCCCAGTCTGCCCCACGCCAGCCCAGTCTGCCTCATGCCAGCCCAGTCTGCCACACGCCAGCCCAGTCTGCCTCACGCCAGCCCAGTCTGCCACACGCCAGCCCAGTCTGCCACACGCCAGCCCAGTCTGCCACACGCCAGCCCAGTCTGCCACACGCCAGCCCAGTCTGCCACACGCCAGCTCAGTCTGCCACACGCCAGCCCAGTCTGCCACACGCCAGCCCAGTCTGCCACACGCCAGCTCAGTCTGCCTCACGCCAGCTCAGTCTGCCACACGCCAGCCCAGTCTGCCACACGCCAGCCCAGTCTGCCCCACGCCAGCCCAGTCTGCCACACGCCAGCCCAGTCTGCCACACACCAGCCCAGTCTGCCCCAGACTGCCCAGTCTGCCCCACGCCAGCCCAGTCTGCCACACGCCAGCCCAGTCTGCCACACGCCAGCCCAGTCTGCCCCACGCCAGCCCAGTCTGCCACACGCCAGCCCAGTCTGCCCCACGCCAGCCCAGTCTGCCTCACGCCAGCCCAGTCTGCCCCAGACTGCCCAGTCTGCCACACGCCAGCTCAGTCTGCCACACGCCAGCCCAGTCTGCCACACGCCAGCCCAGTCTGCCACACGCCAGCCCAGTCTGCCACACGCCAGCCCAGTCTGCCTCACGCCAGCCCAGTCTGCCCCAGACTGCTCAGTCTGCCACACGCCAGCCCAGTCTGCCACACGCCAGCCCAGTCTGCCCCACGCCAGCCCAGTCTGCCACACGCCAGCCCAGTCTGCCCCAGACTGCTCAGTCTGCCACACGCCAGCCCAGTCTGCCACACGCCAGCCCAGTCTGCCCCAGACTGCTCAGTCTGCCACACGCCAGCCCAGTCTGCCTCACGCCAGCCCAGTCTGCCACACGCCAGCCTAGTCTGCCACACGCCAGCCCAGTCTGCCACACGCCAGCCCAGTCTGCCCCAGACTGCTCAGTCTGCCACACGCCAGCCCAGTCTGCCACACGCCAGCCCAGTCTGCCCCAGACTGCCCAGTCTGCCACACGCCAGCCCAGTCTGCCCCACGCCAGCCCAGTCTGCCACACGCCAGCCCAGTCTGCCCCACGCCAGCTCAGTCTGCCACACGCCAGCCCAGTCTGCCACACGCCAGCCCAGTCTGCCCCAGACTGCCCAGTCTGCCACACGCCAGCTCAGTCTGCCACACGCCAGCCCAGTCTGCCACACGCCAGCCCAGTCTGCCACACGCCAGCCCAGTCTGCCACACGCCAGCCCAGTCTGCCACACGCCAGCTCAGTCTGCCACACACCAGCCCAGTCTGCCACACGCCAGCCCAGTCTGCCACACGCCAGCCCAGTCTGCCACACGCCAGCCCAGTCTGCCACACGCCAGCCCAGTCTGCCACACGCCAGCCCAGTCTGCCCCACGCCAGCCCAGTCTGCCACACGCCAGCCCAGTCTGCCACACGCCAGCCCAGTCTGCCCCACGCCAGCCCAGTCTGCCTCACGCCAGCCCAGTCTGCCACACGCCAGCCCAGTCTGCCCCAGACTGCCCAGTCTGCCCCACGCCAGCTCAGTCTGCCACACGCCAGCCCAGTCTGCCCCACGCCAGCCCAGTCTGCCACACGCCAGCCCAGTCTGCCCCAGACTGCCCAGTCTGCCCCACGCCAGCTCAGTCTGCAACACGCCAGCCCAGTCTGCCACACGCCAGCCCAGTCTGCCACACGCCAGCTCAGTCTGCCACACGCCAGCCCAGTCTGCCACACGCCAGCCCAGTCTGCCACACGCCAGCCCAGTCTGCCCCAGACTGCCCAGTCTGCCCCAGACTGCTCAGTCTGCCTCACGCCAGCTCAGTCTGCCACACGCCAGCTCAGTCTGCCACACGCCAGCTCAGTCTGCCACACGCCAGCCCAGTCTGCCCCAGACTGCTCAGTCTGCCTCACGCCAGCTCAGTCTGCCACACGCCAGCCCAGTCTGCCACACGCCAGCTCAGTCTGCCACACGCCAGCTCAGTCTGCCACACGCCAGCCCAGTCTGCCCCAGACTGCTCAGTCTGCCTCACGCCAGCTCAGTCTGCCACACGCCAGCCCAGTATGCCCCAGACTGCCCAGTCTGCCACACGCCAGCCCAGTCTGCCTCACGCCAGCTCAGTCTGCCACACGCCAGCCCAGTCTGCCCCAGACTGCCCAGTCTGCCACACGCCAGCCCAGTCTGCCACACGCCAGCCCAGTCTGCCACACGCCAGCCCAGTCTGCCCCAGACTGCTCAGTCTGCCCCAGACTGCCCAGTCTGACACACGCCAGCCCAGTCTGCCACACGCCAGCTCAGTCTGCCTCACGCCAGCTCAGTCTGCCACACGCCAGCTCAGTCTGCCACACGCCAGCTCAGTCTGCCTCACGCCAGCCCAGTCTGCCACACGCCAGCTCAGTCTGCCTCACGCCAGCCCAGTCTGCCACACGCCAGCCCAGTCTGCCACACGCCAGCCCAGTCTGCCACAGGCCAGCCCAGTCTGCCCCAGACTGCCCAGTCTGCCACACGCCATCCCAGTCTGCCCCAGACTGCCGAGTCTGCCACACGCCAGCCCAGTCTGCCCCACGCCAGCCCAGTCTGCCACACGCCAGCCCAGTCTGCCACACGCCAGCTCAGTCTGCCACACGCCAGCCCAGTCTGCCTCATGCCAGCCCAGTCTGCCACACGCCAGCTCAGTCTGCCACACGCCAGCTCAGTCTGCCTCACGCCAGCCCAGTCTGCCACACGCCAGCCCAGTCTGCCTCATGCCAGCCCAGTCTGCCACACGCCAGCTCAGTCTGCCACACGCCAGCTCAGTCTGCCACACGCCAGCTCAGTCTGCCACACGCCAGCCCAGACTGCCACACGCAAGCCCAGTCTGCCACACGCCAGCCCAGTCTGCCACACGCCAGCCCAGTCTGCCACACGCCAGCCCAGTCTGCCACACGCCAGCCCAGTCTGCCCCAGACTGCCCAGTCTGCCACACGCCAGCCCAGTCTGCCCCAGACTGCCCAGTCTGCCACACGCCAGCCCAGTCTGCCCCAGACTGCCCAGTCTGCCACACGCCAGCCCAGTCTGCCACACGCCAGCCCAGTCTGCCACACGCCAGCCCAGTCTGCCACACGCCAGCCCAGTCTGCCCCAGACTGCTCAGTCTGCCACACGCCAGCCCAGTCTGCCACACGCCAGCCCAGTCTGCCACACGCCAGCCCAGTCTGCCCCAGACTGCTCAGTCTGCCACACGCCAGCCCAGTCTGCCTCACGCCAGCCCAGTCTGCCCCAGACTGCTCAGTCTGCCACACGCCAGCCCAGTCTGCCACACGCCAGCCCAGTCTGCCACATGCCAGCCCAGTCTGCCCCAGACTGCTCAGTCTGCCACACGCCAGCCCAGTCTGCCACACGCCAGCCCAGTCTGCCACACGCCAGCCCAGTCTGCCCCAGACTGCTCAGTCTGCCACACGCCAGCCCAGTCTGCCCCAGACTGCTCAGTCTGCCACACGCCAGCCCAGTCTGCCACACGCCAGCCCAGTCTGCCCCAGACTGCTCAGTCTGCCACACGCCAGCCCAGTCTGCCACACGCCAGCCCAGTCTGCCCCAGACTGCTCAGTCTGCCACACGCCAGCCCAGTCTGCCACACGCCAGCCCAGTCTGCCACACGCCAGCCCAGTCTGCCCCAGACTGCTCAGTCTGCCACACGCCAGCCCAGTCTGCCCCAGACTGCTCAGTCTGCCACACGCCAGCCCAGTCTGCCACACGCCAGCCCAGTCTGCCTCACGCCAGCCCAGTCTGCCCCAGACTGCCCAGTCTGCCACACGCCAGCCCAGTCTGCCCCAGACTGCCCAGTCTGCCCCACGCCAGCCCAGTCTGCCTCACGCCAGCTCAGTCTGCCACACGCCAGCCCAGTCTGCCCCAGACTGCCCAGTGTGCCACACGCCAGCCCAGTGTGCCACACGCCAGCCCAGTCTGCCACACGCCAGCTCAGTCTGCCACACGCCAGCTCAGTCTGCCACACGCCAGCCCAGTCTGCCCCAGACTGCCCAGTCTGCCCCAGACAGCCCAGTCTGCCACACGCCAGCCCAGTCTGCCACACGCCAGCCCAGTCTGCCACACGCCAGCTCAGTCTGCCACACGCCAGCCCAGTCTGCCACACGCCAGCCCAGTCTGCCACACGCCAGCCCAGTCTGCCACACGCCAGCTCAGTCTGCCACACGCCAGCCCAGTCTGCCTCACGCCAGCCCAGTCTGCCTCATGCCAGCCCAGTCTGCCACGCCAGCCCAGTCTGCCACACGCCAGCCCAGTCTGCCACACGCCAGCCCAGTCTGCCTCATGCCAGCCCAGTCTGCCACGCCAGCCCAGTCTGCCACACGCCAGCCCAGTCTGCCACACGCCAGCTCAGTCTGCCACACGCCAGCCCAGTCTGCCCCAGACTGCTCAGTCTGCCACACGCCAGCCCAGTCTGCCACACGCCAGCCCAGTCTGCCACATGCCAGCCCAGTCTGCCACACGCCAGCCCAGTCTGCCACACGCCAGCCCAGTCTGCCTCACGCCAGCCCAGTCTGCCACACGCCAGCCCAGTCTGCCTCATGCCAGCCCAGTCTGCCCCAGACTGCCCAGTCTGCCACACGCCAGCTCAGTCTGCCACACGCCAGCCCAGTCTGCCCCAGACTGCCCAGTCTGCCACACGCCAGCTCAGTCTGCCCCACGCCAGCCCAGTCTGCCCCACGCCAGCCCAGTCTGCCCCACGCCAGCTCAGTCTGCCCCAGACTGCCCAGTCTGCCTCACGCCAGCCCAGTCTGCCACACGCCAGCCCAGTCTGCCCCAGACTGCCCAGTCTGCCACACGCCAGCTCAGTCTGCCACACGCCAGCTCAGTCTGCCCCACGCCAGCTCAGTCTGCCCCACGCCAGCCCAGTCTGCCCCACGCCAGCTCAGTCTGCCCCACGCCAGCCCAGTCTGCCACACGCCAGCCCAGTCTGCCACACGCCAGCCCAGTCTGCCACACGCCAGCCCAGTCTGCCCCACGCCAGCCCAGTCTGCCACACGCCAGCCCAGTCTGCCCCAGACTGCCCAGTCTGCCCCACGCCAGCCCAGTCTGCCTCATGCCAGCCCAGTCTGCCACACGCCAGCCCAGTCTGCCTCACGCCAGCCCAGTCTGCCACACGCCAGCCCAGTCTGCCACACGCCAGCCCAGTCTGCCACACGCCAGCCCAGTCTGCCACACGCCAGCCCAGTCTGCCACACGCCAGCTCAGTCTGCCACACGCCAGCCCAGTCTGCCACACGCCAGCCCAGTCTGCCACACGCCAGCTCAGTCTGCCTCACGCCAGCTCAGTCTGCCACACGCCAGCCCAGTCTGCCACACGCCAGCCCAGTCTGCCCCACGCCAGCCCAGTCTGCCACACGCCAGCCCAGTCTGCCACACACCAGCCCAGTCTGCCCCAGACTGCCCAGTCTGCCCCACGCCAGCCCAGTCTGCCACACGCCAGCCCAGTCTGCCACACGCCAGCCCAGTCTGCCCCACGCCAGCCCAGTCTGCCACACGCCAGCCCAGTCTGCCCCACGCCAGCCCAGTCTGCCTCACGCCAGCCCAGTCTGCCCCAGACTGCCCAGTCTGCCACACGCCAGCTCAGTCTGCCACACGCCAGCCCAGTGTGCCACACGCCAGCCCAGTCTGCCACACGCCAGCCCAGTCTGCCACACGCCAGCCCAGTCTGCCTCACGCCAGCCCAGTCTGCCCCAGACTGCTCAGTCTGCCACACGCCAGCCCAGTCTGCCACACGCCAGCCCAGTCTGCCCCACGCCAGCCCAGTCTGCCACACGCCAGCCCAGTCTGCCCCAGACTGCTCAGTCTGCCACACGCCAGCCCAGTCTGCCACACGCCAGCCCAGTCTGCCCCACGCCAGCCCAGTCTGCCACACGCCAGCCTAGTCTGCCACACGCCAGCCCAGTCTGCCACACGCCAGCCCAGTCTGCCCCAGACTGCTCAGTCTGCCACACGCCAGCCCAGTCTGCCACACGCCAGCCCAGTCTGCCCCAGACTGCCCAGTCTGCCACACGCCAGCCCAGTCTGCCCCACGCCAGCCCAGTCTGCCACACGCCAGCCCAGTCTGCCCCACGCCAGCTCAGTCTGCCACACGCCAGCCCAGTCTGCCACACGCCAGCCCAGTCTGCCCCAGACTGCCCAGTCTGCCACACGCCAGCTCAGTCTGCCACACGCCAGCCCAGTCTGCCACACGCCAGCCCAGTCTGCCACACGCCAGCCCAGTCTGCCACACGCCAGCCCAGTCTGCCACACGCCAGCTCAGTCTGCCACACACCAGCCCAGTCTGCCACACGCCAGCCCAGTCTGCCACACGCCAGCCCAGTCTGCCACACGCCAGCCCAGTCTGCCACACGCCAGCCCAGTCTGCCACACGCCAGCCCAGTCTGCCCCACGCCAGCCCAGTCTGCCCCACGCCAGCCCAGTCTGCCACACGCCAGCCCAGTCTGCCCCAGACTGCCCAGTCTGCCCCAGACTGCTCAGTCTGCCCCACGCCAGCTCAGTCTGCCACACGCCAGCTCAGTCTGCCACACGCCAGCTCAGTCTGCCACACGCCAGCCCAGTCTGCCCCAGACTGCTCAGTCTGCCTCACGCCAGCTCAGTCTGCCACACGCCAGCCCAGTATGCCACACGCCAGCTCAGTCTGCCACACGCCAGCTCAGTCTGCCACACGCCAGCCCAGTCTGCCCCAGACTGCTCAGTCTGCCTCACGCCAGCTCAGTCTGCCACACGCCAGCCCAGTATGCCCCAGACTGCCCAGTCTGCCTCACGCCAGCTCAGTCTGCCACACGCCAGCCCAGTCTGCCCCAGACTGCCCAGTCTGCCACACGCCAGCCCAGTCTGCCACACGCCAGCCCAGTCTGCCACACGCCAGCCCAGTCTGCCCCAGACTGCTCAGTCTGCCCCAGACTGCCCAGTCTGACACACGCCAGCCCAGTCTGCCACACGCCAGCTCAGTCTGCCTCACGCCAGCTCAGTCTGCCACACGCCAGCTCAGTCTGCCACACGCCAGCTCAGTCTGCCTCACGCCAGCCCAGTCTGCCACACGCCAGCTCAGTCTGCCTCACGCCAGCCCAGTCTGCCACACGCCAGCCCAGTCTGCCACACGCCAGCCCAGTCTGCCACAGGCCAGCCCAGTCTGCCCCAGACTGCCCAGTCTGCCACACGCCAGCCCAGTCTGCCCCAGACTGCCGAGTCTGCCACACGCCAGCCCAGTCTGCCCCACGCCAGCCCAGTCTGCCACACGCCAGCCCAGTCTGCCACACGCCAGCTCAGTCTGCCACACGCCAGCCCAGTCTGCCTCATGCCAGCCCAGTCTGCCACACGCCAGCTCAGTCTGCCACACGCCAGCTCAGTCTGCCTCACGCCAGCCCAGTCTGCCACACGCCAGCCCAGTCTGCCTCATGCCAGCCCAGTCTGCCACACGCCAGCTCAGTCTGCCACACGCCAGCTCAGTCTGCCACACGCCAGCTCAGTCTGCCACACGCCAGCCCAGTCTGCCACACGCAAGCCCAGTCTGCCACACGCCAGCCCAGTCTGCCACACGCCAGCCCAGTCTGCCACACGCCAGCCCAGTCTGCCACACGCCAGCCCAGTCTGCCCCAGACTGCCCAGTCTGCCACACGCCAGCCCAGTCTGCCCCAGACTGCCCAGTCTGCCACACGCCAGCCCAGTCTGCCCCAGACTGCCCAGTCTGCCACACGCCAGCCCAGTCTGCCACACGCCAGCCCAGTCTGCCACACGCCAGCCCAGTCTGCCCCAGACTGCTCAGTCTGCCACACGCCAGCCCAGTCTGCCACACGCCAGCCCAGTCTGCCCCAGACTGCTCAGTCTGCCACACGCCAGCCCAGTCTGCCTCACGCCAGCCCAGTCTGCCCCAGACTGCTCAGTCTGCCACACGCCAGCCCAGTCTGCCACACGCCAGCCCAGTCTGCCACATGCCAGCCCAGTCTGCCCCAGACTGCTCAGTCTGCCACACGCCAGCCCAGTCTGCCACACGCCAGCCCAGTCTGCCACACGCCAGCCCAGTCTGCCCCAGACTGCTCAGTCTGCCACACGCCAGCCCAGTCTGCCCCAGACTGCTCAGTCTGCCACACGCCAGCCCAGTCTGCCACACGCCAGCCCAGTCTGCCACACGCCAGCCCAGTCTGCCTCACGCCAGCCCAGTCTGCCCCAGACTGCCCAGTCTGCCACACGCCAGCCCAGTCTGCCCCAGACTGCCCAGTCTGCCCCACGCCAGCCCAGTCTGCCTCACGCCAGCTCAGTCTGCCACACGCCAGCCCAGTCTGCCCCAGACTGCCCAGTCTGCCACACGCCAGCCCAGTGTGCCACACGCCAGCCCAGTCTGCCACACGCCAGCTCAGTCTGCCACACGCCAGCTCAGTCTGCCACACGCCAGCCCAGTCTGCCCCAGACTGCCCAGTCTGCCCCAGACAGCCCAGTCTGCCACACGCCAGCCCAGTCTGCCACACGCCAGCCCAGTCTGCCACACGCCAGCTCAGTCTGCCACACGCCAGCCCAGTCTGCCACACGCCAGCCCAGTCTGCCACACGCCAGCTCAGTCTGCCACACGCCAGCCCCGTCTGCCTCACGCCAGCCCAGTCTGCCTCATGCCAGCCCAGTCTGCCACGCCAGCCCAGTCTGCCACACGCCAGCCCAGTCTGCCACACGCCAGCCCAGTCTGCCTCATGCCAGCCCAGTCTGCCACGCCAGCCCAGTCTGCCACACGCCAGCCCAGTCTGCCACACGCCAGCCCAGTCTGCCACACGCCAGCTCAGTCTGCCACACGCCAGCCCAGTCTGCCCCAGACTGCTCAGTCTGCCACACGCCAGCCCAGTCTGCCACACGCCAGCCCAGTCTGCCACATGCCAGCCCAGTCTGCCACACGCCAGCCCAGTCTGCCACACGCCAGCCCAGTCTGCCTCACGCCAGCCCAGTCTGCCACACGCCAGCCCAGTCTGCCTCATGCCAGCCCAGTCTGCCCCAGACTGCCCAGTCTGCCACACGCCAGCTCAGTCTGCCACACGCCAGCCCAGTCTGCCCCAGACTGCCCAGTCTGCCACACGCCAGCTCAGTCTGCCCCACGCCAGCCCAGTCTGCCCCACGCCAGCCCAGTCTGCCCCACGCCAGCTCAGTCTGCCCCAGACTGCCCAGTCTGCCTCACGCCAGCCCAGTCTGCCACACGCCAGCCCAGTCTGCCCCAGACTGCCCAGTCTGCCACACGCCAGCTCAGTCTGCCACACGCCAGCTCAGTCTGCCCCACGCCAGCTCAGTCTGCCCCACGCGAGCCCAGTCTGCCCCACGCCAGCTCAGTCTGCCCCACGCCAGCTCAGTCTGCCACACGCCAGCCCAGTCTGCCCCAGACTGCTCAGTCTGCCCCACGCCAGCCCAGTCTGCCCCACGCCAGCTCAGTCTGCCACACGCCAGCTCAGTCTGCCCCACGCCAGCTCAGTCTGCCACACGCCAGCTCAGTCTGCCACACGCCAGCCCAGTCTGCCCCAGACTGCTCAGTCTGCCCCACGCCAGCCCAGTCTGCCCCACGCCAGCTCAGTCTGCCACACGCCAGCTCAGTCTGCCCCACGCCAGCTCAGTCTGCCCCACGCCAGCCCAGTCTGCCCCACGCCAGCTCAGTCTGCCCCACGCCAGCTCAGTCTGCCACACGCCAGCCCAGTCTGCCCCAGACTGCTCAGTCTGCCCCACGCCAGCCCAGTCTGCCCCACGCCAGCTCAGTCTGCCACACGCCAGCTCAGTCTGCCCCACGCCAGCCCAGTCTGCCCCACGCCAGCTCAGTCTGCCACACGCCAGCCCAGTCTGCCCCAGACTGCTCAGTCTGCAACACGCCAGCTCAGTCTGCCCCACGCCAGCTCAGTCTGCCACACGCCAGCTCAGTCTGCCCCAGACTGCCCAGTCTGCCCCACGCCAGCCCAGACTGCCCCACGCCAGCCCAGTCTGCCCCAGACTGCCCAGTCTGCCTCACGCCAGCCCAGTCTGCCACACGCCAGCCCAGTCTGCCCCAGACTGCCCAGTCTGCCCCAGACTGCCCAGTCTGCCACACGCCAGCTCAGTCTGCCACACGCCAGCTCAGTCTGCCACACGCCAGCTCAGTCTGCCACACGCCAGCCCAGTCTGCCCCAGACTGCCCAGTCTGCCACACGCCAGCCCAGTCTGCCACACGCCAGCCCAGTCTGCCACACGCCAGCTCAGTCTGCCCCAGACTGCCCAGTCTGCCACACGCCAGCCCAGTCTGCCACACGCTAGCTCAGTCTGCCACACGCCAGCCCAGTCTGCCTCACGCCAGCCCAGTCTGCCTCACGCCAGCCCAGTCTGCCACACGCCAGCCCAGTCTGCCCCACGCCAGCCCAGTCTGCCTCACGCCAGCCCAGTCTGCCACACGCCAGCCCAGTCTGCCACACGCCAGCCCAGTCTGCCACACGCCAGCCCAGTGTGCCTCACGCCAGCCCAGTCTGCCACACGCCAGCCCAGTCTGCCCTAGACTGCTCAGTCTGCCACACGCCAGCCCAGTCTGCCACACGCCAGCCCAGTCTGCCACACGCCAGCTCAGTCTGCCCCAGACTGCTCAGTCTGCCACACGCCAGCCCAGTCTGCCACACGCCAGCCCAGTCTGCCACACGCCAGCCCAGTCTGCCACACGCCAGCCCAGTCTGCCACACGCCAGCCCAGTCTGCCACACGCCAGCCCAGTCTGCCACACGCCAGCCCAGTCTGCCTCACGCCAGCCCAGTCTGCCCCAGACTGCTCAGTCTGCCACACGCCAGCCCAGTCTGCCACACGCCAGCCCAGTCTGCCACACGCCAGCCCAGTCTGCCCCAGACTGCTCAGTCTGCCACACGCCAGCCCAGTCTGCCACACGCCAGCCCAGTCTGCCCCAGACTGCTCAGTCTGCCACACGCCAGCCCAGTCTGCCACACGCCAGCCCAGTCTGCCACACGCCAGCCCAGTCTGCCACACGCCAGCCCAGTCTGCCACACGCCAGCCCAGTCTGCCACACGCCAGCCCAGTCTGCCACACGCCAGCCCAGTCTGCCACACGACAGCCCAGTCTGCCACACGCCAGCCCAGTCTGCCACACGCCAGCCCAGTCTGCCACACGCCAGCCCAGACTGCCACACGCCAGCCCAGTCTGCCACTCGCCAGCTCAGTCTGCCACACGCCAGCCCAGTCTGCCCCAGACTGCTCAGTCTGCCACACGCCAGCTCAGTCTGCCACACGCCAGCCAGTCTGCCACACGCCAGCCCAGTCTGCCACACGCCAGCCCAGTCTGCCCCAGACTGCTCAGTCTGCCACACGCCAGCCCAGTCTGCCACGCGCCAGCCAGTCTGCCACACGCCAGCCCAGTCTGCCACACGCCAGCCCAGTCTGCCCCACGCCAGCCCAGTCTGCCACACGCCAGCCCAGTCTGCCACACGCCAGCCCAGTCTGCCCCACGCCAGCCCAGTCTGCCCCACGCCAGCCCAGTCTGCCACACGCCAGCCCAGTCTGCCCCACGCCAGCCCAGTCTGCCACACGCCAGCCCAGTCTGCCACACGCCAGCCCAGTCTGCCCCACGCCAGCCCAGTCTGCCCCACGCCAGCCCAGTCTGCCACACGCCAGCCCAGTCTGCCCCACGCCAGCCCAGTCTGCCCCACGCCAGCCCAGTCTGCCACACGCCAGGCCAGTCTGCCACAGACTGCCCAGTCTGCCACACGCCAGCCCAGTCTGCCCCACGCCAGCCCAGTCTGCCACACGCCAGCCCAGTCTGCCCCACGCCAGCCCAGTCTGCCCCACGCCAGCCCAGTCTGCCCCACGCCAGCCCAGTCTGCCTCACGCCAGCCCAGTCTGCCACACGCCAGCCCAGTCTGCCACACGCCAGCCCAGTCTGCCACACGCCAGCTCAGTCTGCCACACGCCAGCCCAGTCTGCCCCACGCCAGCCCAGTCTGCCCCAGACTGCCCAGTCTGCCACAAGCCAGCCCAGTCTGCCCCAGACTGCCCAGTCTGCCACACGCCAGCCCAGTCTGCCACACGCCAGCTCAGTCTGCCCCAGACTGCTCAGTCTGCCACACGCCAGCCCAGTCTGCCACACGCCAGCTCAGTCTGCCACACGCCAGCTCAGTCTGCTACACGCCAGCCCAGTCTGCCACACGCCAGCCCAGTCTGCCCCAGACTGCCCAGTCTGCCACACGCCAGCCCAGTCTGCCCCAGACTGCCCAGTCTGCCACACGCCAGCCCAGTCTGACACACGCCAGCCCAGTCTGCCACACGCCAGCTCAGTCTGCCACACGCCAGCCCAGTCTGCCCCACGCCAGCCCAGTCTGTTACACACCAGCCCAGTCTGCCACACGCCAGCCCAGTCTGCCACATGCCAGCCCAGTCTGCCACACGCCAGCTCAGTCTGCCACACGCCAGCCCAGTCTGCCACACGCCAGCCCAGTCTGCCACACGCCAGCTCAGTCTGCCCCACGCCAGCCCAGTCTGCCACACGCCAGCCCAGTCTGCCACACGCCAGCCCAGTCTGCCACACGCCAGCTCAGTCTGCCACACGCCAGCCCAGACTGCCACACGCCAGCCCAGTCTGCCACACGCCAGCCCAGTCTGCCCCAGACTGCTCAGTCTGCCACACGCCAGCCCAGTCTGCCCCACGCCAGCTCAGTCTGCCACACGCCAGCCCAGTCTGCCACACGCCAGCCCAGTCTGCCACACGCCAGCTCAGTCTGCCCCAGACTGCCCAGTCTGCCACACGCCAGCTCAGTCTGCCACACGCCAGCCCAGACTGCCCCAGACTGCTCAGTCTGCCACACGCCAGCCCAGTCTGCCACACGCCAGCCCAGTCTGCCACACGCCAGCTCAGTCTGCCCCAGACTGCCCAGTCTGCCCCACGCCAGCCCAGACTGCCCCACGCCAGCCCAGTCTGCCACACGCCAGCTCAGTCTGCCACACGCCAGCCCAGTCTGCCACACGCCAGCTCAGTCTGCCCCAGACTGCCCAGTCTGCCACACGCCAGCCCAGTCTGCCACACGCCAGCTCAGTCTGCCACACGCCAGCTCAGTCTGCCACACGCCAGCCCAGTCTGCCACACGCCAGCCCAGTCTGCCACACGCCAGCCCAGTCTGCCACACGCCAGCCCAGTCTGCCACACGCCAGCCCAGTCTGCCACACGCCAGCCCAGTCTGCCACACGCCAGCCCAGTCTGCCACACGCCAGCCCAGTCTGCCACACGCCAGCCCAGTCTGCCCCAGACTGCCCAGTCTGCCACACGCCAGCCCAGTCTGCCACACGCCAGCCCAGTCTGCCCCACGCCAGCTCAGTCTGCCACACGCCAGCCCAGTCTGCCCCACGCCAGCTCAGTCTGCCACACGCCAGCCCAGTCTGCCACACGCCAGCCCAGTCTGCCACACGCCAGCTCAGTCTGCCCCACGCCAGCTCAGTCTGCCACACGCCAGCCCAGTCTGCCACACGCCAGCCCAGTCTGCCACACGCCAGCCCAGTCTGCCACACGCCAGCCCAGTCTGCCACACGCCAGCCCAGTCTGCCACACGCCAGCCCAGTCTGCCACACGCCAGCCCAGTCTGCCACACGCCAGCTCAGTCTGCCCCAGACTGCTCAGTCTGCCACACGCCAGCTCAGTCTGCCCCAGACTGCCCAGTCTGCCACACGCCAGCCCAGTCTGCCCCACGCCAGCTCAGTCTGCCCCAGACTGCCCAGTCTGCCACACGCCAGCTCAGTCTGCCACACGCCAGCCCAGTCTGCCACACGCCAGCCCAGTCTGCCACACGCCAGCCCAGTCTGCCACACGCCAGCCCAGTCTGCCACACGCCAGCCCAGTCTGCCACACGCCAGCCCAGTCTGCCCCAGACTGCCCAGTCTGCCACACGCCAGCCCAGTCTGCCACACGCCAGCTCAGTCTGCCCCACGCCAGCCCAGTCTGCCACACGCCAGCCCAGTCTGCCACACGCCAGCCCAGTCTGCCCCAGACTGCCCAGTCTGCCACACGCCAGCCCAGTCTGCCACACGCCAGCTCAGTCTGCCCCAGACTGCTCAGTCTGCCACACGCCAGCCCAGTCTGCCACACGCCAGCCCAGTCTGCCACACGCCAGCCCAGTCTGCCACACGCCAGCTCAGTCTGCCACACGCCAGCCCAGTCTGCCACACGCCAGCCCAGTCTGCCACACGCCAGCCCAGTCTGCCACACGCCAGCTCAGTCTGCCACACGCCAGCTCAGTCTGCCACACGCCAGCCCAGTCTGCCCCAGACTGCCCAGTCTGCCACACGCCAGCTCAGTCTGCCACACGCCAGCCCAGTCTGCCACACGCCAGCCCAGTCTGCCACACGCCAGCCCAGTCTGCCACACGCCAGCCCAGTCTGCCACACGCCAGCTCAGTCTGCCACACGCCAGCCCAGTCTGCCACACGCCAGCTCAGTCTGCCACACGCAAGCCCAGTCTGCCACACGCCAGCTCAGTCTGCCCCAGACTGCTCAGTCTGCCACACGCAAGCCCAGTCTGCCACACGCCAGCTCAGTCTGCCACACGCCAGCCCAGTCTGCCACACGCCAGTTCAGTCTGCCCCAGACTGCTCAGTCTGCCACACGCCGGCTCAGTCTGCCACACGCCAGCTCAGTCTGCCACACGCCAGCCCAGTCTGCCACACGCCAGCCCAGTCTGCCACACGCCAGCCCAGTCTGCCACACGCAAGCCGAGTCTGCCACACGCCAGCCCAGTCTGCCACACGCAAGCCCAGTCTGCCACACGCCAGCCCAGTCTGCCACACGCAAGCCCAGTCTGCCTCACGCCAGCCCAGTCTGCCACACGCCAGCCCAGTCTGCCACACGCCAGCCCAGTCTGCCACACGCCAGCCCAGTCTGCCCCAGACTGCTCAGTCTGCCACACGCCAGCTCAGTCTGCCACACGCCAGCTCAGTCTGCCTCACGCCAGCCTAGTCTGCCTCACGCCAGCCCAGTCTGCCACACGCCAGCCCAGTCTGCCACACGCCAGCCCAGTCTGCCACACGCCAGCCCAGTCTGCCCCAGACTGCCCAGTCTGCCACACGCCAGCCCAGTCTGCCACACGCCAGCCCAGTCTGCCACACGCCAGCCCAGTCTGCCACACGCCAGCTCAGTCTGCCACACGCCAGCCCAGTCTGCCACACGCCAGCCCAGTCTGCCACACGCCAGCTCAGTCTGCCACACGCCAGCTCAGTCTGCCACACGCCAGCTCAGTCTGCCACACGCCAGCCCAGTCTGCCACACGCCAGCCCAGTCTGCCCCAGACTGCTCAGTCTGCCACACGCCAGCCCAGTCTGCCACACGACAGCTCAGTCTGCCACACGCCAGCCCAGTCTGCCACACGCCAGCCCAGTCTGCCCCAGACTGCTCAGTCTGCCACACGCCAGCCCAGTCTGCCCCAGACTGCCCAGTCTGCCACACGCCAGCCCAGTCTGCCACATGCCAGCCCAGTCTGCCACACGCCAGCTCAGTCTGCCACACGCCAGCCCAGTCTGCCACACGCCAGCCCAGTCTGCCCCAGACTGCCCAGTCTGCCACACGCCAGCCCAGTCTGCCACACGCCAGCCCAGTCTGCCACACGCCAGCTCAGTCTGCCCCACGCCAGCCCAGTCTGCCACACGCCAGCTCAGTCTGCCACACGCCAGCCCCGTCTGCCTCACGCCAGCCCAGTCTGCCTCATGCCAGCCCAGTCTGCCACGCCAGCCCAGTCTGCCACACGCCAGCCCAGTCTGCCACACGCCAGCCCAGTCTGCCTCATGCCAGCCCAGTCTGCCACGCCAGCCCAGTCTGCCACACGCCAGCCCAGTCTGCCACACGCCAGCCCAGTCTGCCACACGCCAGCTCAGTCTGCCACACGCCAGCCCAGTCTGCCCCAGACTGCTCAGTCTGCCACACGCCAGCCCAGTCTGCCACACGCCAGCCCAGTCTGCCACATGCCAGCCCAGTCTGCCACACGCCAGCCCAGTCTGCCACACGCCAGCCCAGTCTGCCTCACGCCAGCCCAGTCTGCCACACGCCAGCCCAGTCTGCCTCATGCCAGCCCAGTCTGCCCCAGACTGCCCAGTCTGCCACACGCCAGCTCAGTCTGCCACACGCCAGCCCAGTCTGCCCCAGACTGCCCAGTCTGCCACACGCCAGCTCAGTCTGCCCCACGCCAGCCCAGTCTGCCCCACGCCAGCCCAGTCTGCCCCACGCCAGCTCAGTCTGCCCCAGACTGCCCAGTCTGCCTCACGCCAGCCCAGTCTGCCACACGCCAGCCCAGTCTGCCCCAGACTGCCCAGTCTGCCACACGCCAGCTCAGTCTGCCACACGCCAGCTCAGTCTGCCCCACGCCAGCTCAGTCTGCCCCACGCGAGCCCAGTCTGCCCCACGCCAGCTCAGTCTGCCCCACGCCAGCTCAGTCTGCCACACGCCAGCCCAGTCTGCCCCAGACTGCTCAGTCTGCCCCACGCCAGCCCAGTCTGCCCCACGCCAGCTCAGTCTGCCACACGCCAGCTCAGTCTGCCCCACGCCAGCTCAGTCTGCCACACGCCAGCTCAGTCTGCCACACGCCAGCCCAGTCTGCCCCAGACTGCTCAGTCTGCCCCACGCCAGCCCAGTCTGCCCCACGCCAGCTCAGTCTGCCACACGCCAGCTCAGTCTGCCCCACGCCAGCTCAGTCTGCCCCACGCCAGCCCAGTCTGCCCCACGCCAGCTCAGTCTGCCCCACGCCAGCTCAGTCTGCCACACGCCAGCCCAGTCTGCCCCAGACTGCTCAGTCTGCCCCACGCCAGCCCAGTCTGCCCCACGCCAGCTCAGTCTGCCACACGCCAGCTCAGTCTGCCCCACGCCAGCCCAGTCTGCCCCACGCCAGCTCAGTCTGCCACACGCCAGCCCAGTCTGCCCCAGACTGCTCAGTCTGCAACACGCCAGCTCAGTCTGCCCCACGCCAGCTCAGTCTGCCACACGCCAGCTCAGTCTGCCCCAGACTGCCCAGTCTGCCCCACGCCAGCCCAGACTGCCCCACGCCAGCCCAGTCTGCCCCAGACTGCCCAGTCTGCCTCACGCCAGCCCAGTCTGCCACACGCCAGCCCAGTCTGCCCCAGACTGCCCAGTCTGCCCCAGACTGCCCAGTCTGCCACACGCCAGCTCAGTCTGCCACACGCCAGCTCAGTCTGCCACACGCCAGCTCAGTCTGCCACACGCCAGCCCAGTCTGCCCCAGACTGCCCAGTCTGCCACACGCCAGCCCAGTCTGCCACACGCCAGCCCAGTCTGCCACACGCCAGCTCAGTCTGCCCCAGACTGCCCAGTCTGCCACACGCCAGCCCAGTCTGCCACACGCTAGCTCAGTCTGCCACACGCCAGCCCAGTCTGCCTCACGCCAGCCCAGTCTGCCTCACGCCAGCCCAGTCTGCCACACGCCAGCCCAGTCTGCCCCACGCCAGCCCAGTCTGCCTCACGCCAGCCCAGTCTGCCACACGCCAGCCCAGTCTGCCACACGCCAGCCCAGTCTGCCACACGCCAGCCCAGTGTGCCTCACGCCAGCCCAGTCTGCCACACGCCAGCCCAGTCTGCCCTAGACTGCTCAGTCTGCCACACGCCAGCCCAGTCTGCCACACGCCAGCCCAGTCTGCCACACGCCAGCTCAGTCTGCCCCAGACTGCTCAGTCTGCCACACGCCAGCCCAGTCTGCCACACGCCAGCCCAGTCTGCCACACGCCAGCCCAGTCTGCCACACGCCAGCCCAGTCTGCCACACGCCAGCCCAGTCTGCCACACGCCAGCCCAGTCTGCCACACGCCAGCCCAGTCTGCCTCACGCCAGCCCAGTCTGCCCCAGACTGCTCAGTCTGCCACACGCCAGCCCAGTCTGCCACACGCCAGCCCAGTCTGCCACACGCCAGCCCAGTCTGCCCCAGACTGCTCAGTCTGCCACACGCCAGCCCAGTCTGCCACACGCCAGCCCAGTCTGCCCCAGACTGCTCAGTCTGCCACACGCCAGCCCAGTCTGCCACACGCCAGCCCAGTCTGCCACACGCCAGCCCAGTCTGCCACACGCCAGCCCAGTCTGCCACACGCCAGCCCAGTCTGCCACACGCCAGCCCAGTCTGCCACACGCCAGCCCAGTCTGCCACACGACAGCCCAGTCTGCCACACGCCAGCCCAGTCTGCCACACGCCAGCCCAGTCTGCCACACGCCAGCCCAGACTGCCACACGCCAGCCCAGTCTGCCACTCGCCAGCTCAGTCTGCCACACGCCAGCCCAGTCTGCCCCAGACTGCTCAGTCTGCCACACGCCAGCTCAGTCTGCCACACGCCAGCCAGTCTGCCACACGCCAGCCCAGTCTGCCACACGCCAGCCCAGTCTGCCCCAGACTGCTCAGTCTGCCACACGCCAGCCCAGTCTGCCACGCGCCAGCCAGTCTGCCACACGCCAGCCCAGTCTGCCACACGCCAGCCCAGTCTGCCCCACGCCAGCCCAGTCTGCCACACGCCAGCCCAGTCTGCCACACGCCAGCCCAGTCTGCCCCACGCCAGCCCAGTCTGCCCCACGCCAGCCCAGTCTGCCACACGCCAGCCCAGTCTGCCCCACGCCAGCCCAGTCTGCCACACGCCAGCCCAGTCTGCCACACGCCAGCCCAGTCTGCCCCACGCCAGCCCAGTCTGCCCCACGCCAGCCCAGTCTGCCACACGCCAGCCCAGTCTGCCCCACGCCAGCCCAGTCTGCCCCACGCCAGCCCAGTCTGCCACACGCCAGGCCAGTCTGCCACAGACTGCCCAGTCTGCCACACGCCAGCCCAGTCTGCCCCACGCCAGCCCAGTCTGCCACACGCCAGCCCAGTCTGCCCCACGCCAGCCCAGTCTGCCCCACGCCAGCCCAGTCTGCCCCACGCCAGCCCAGTCTGCCTCACGCCAGCCCAGTCTGCCACACGCCAGCCCAGTCTGCCACACGCCAGCCCAGTCTGCCACACGCCAGCTCAGTCTGCCACACGCCAGCCCAGTCTGCCCCACGCCAGCCCAGTCTGCCCCAGACTGCCCAGTCTGCCACAAGCCAGCCCAGTCTGCCCCAGACTGCCCAGTCTGCCACACGCCAGCCCAGTCTGCCACACGCCAGCTCAGTCTGCCCCAGACTGCTCAGTCTGCCACACGCCAGCCCAGTCTGCCACACGCCAGCTCAGTCTGCTACACGCCAGCCCAGTCTGCCACACGCCAGCCCAGTCTGCCCCAGACTGCCCAGTCTGCCACACGCCAGCCCAGTCTGCCCCAGACTGCCCAGTCTGCCACACGCCAGCCCAGTCTGACACACGCCAGCCCAGTCTGCCACACGCCAGCTCAGTCTGCCACACGCCAGCCCAGTCTGCCCCACGCCAGCCCAGTCTGTTACACACCAGCCCAGTCTGCCACACGCCAGCCCAGTCTGCCACATGCCAGCCCAGTCTGCCACACGCCAGCTCAGTCTGCCACACGCCAGCCCAGTCTGCCACACGCCAGCCCAGTCTGCCACACGCCAGCTCAGTCTGCCCCACGCCAGCCCAGTCTGCCACACGCCAGCCCAGTCTGCCACACGCCAGCCCAGTCTGCCACACGCCAGCTCAGTCTGCCACACGCCAGCCCAGACTGCCACACGCCAGCCCAGTCTGCCACACGCCAGCCCAGTCTGCCCCAGACTGCTCAGTCTGCCACACGCCAGCCCAGTCTGCCCCACGCCAGCTCAGTCTGCCACACGCCAGCCCAGTCTGCCACACGCCAGCCCAGTCTGCCACACGCCAGCTCAGTCTGCCCCAGACTGCCCAGTCTGCCACACGCCAGCTCAGTCTGCCACACGCCAGCCCAGACTGCCCCAGACTGCTCAGTCTGCCACACGCCAGCCCAGTCTGCCACACGCCAGCCCAGTCTGCCACACGCCAGCTCAGTCTGCCCCAGACTGCCCAGTCTGCCCCACGCCAGCCCAGACTGCCCCACGCCAGCCCAGTCTGCCACACGCCAGCTCAGTCTGCCACACGCCAGCCCAGTCTGCCACACGCCAGCTCAGTCTGCCCCAGACTGCCCAGTCTGCCACACGCCAGCCCAGTCTGCCACACGCCAGCTCAGTCTGCCACACGCCAGCTCAGTCTGCCACACGCCAGCCCAGTCTGCCACACGCCAGCCCAGTCTGCCACACGCCAGCCCAGTCTGCCACACGCCAGCCCAGTCTGCCACACGCCAGCCCAGTCTGCCACACGCCAGCCCAGTCTGCCACACGCCAGCCCAGTCTGCCACACGCCAGCCCAGTCTGCCACACGCCAGCCCAGTCTGCCCCAGACTGCCCAGTCTGCCACACGCCAGCCCAGTCTGCCACACGCCAGCCCAGTCTGCCCCACGCCAGCTCAGTCTGCCACACGCCAGCCCAGTCTGCCCCACGCCAGCTCAGTCTGCCACACGCCAGCCCAGTCTGCCACACGCCAGCCCAGTCTGCCACACGCCAGCTCAGTCTGCCCCACGCCAGCTCAGTCTGCCACACGCCAGCCCAGTCTGCCACACGCCAGCCCAGTCTGCCACACGCCAGCCCAGTCTGCCACACGCCAGCCCAGTCTGCCACACGCCAGCCCAGTCTGCCACACGCCAGCCCAGTCTGCCACACGCCAGCCCAGTCTGCCACACGCCAGCTCAGTCTGCCCCAGACTGCTCAGTCTGCCACACGCCAGCTCAGTCTGCCCCAGACTGCCCAGTCTGCCACACGCCAGCCCAGTCTGCCCCACGCCAGCTCAGTCTGCCCCAGACTGCCCAGTCTGCCACACGCCAGCTCAGTCTGCCACACGCCAGCCCAGTCTGCCACACGCCAGCCCAGTCTGCCACACGCCAGCCCAGTCTGCCACACGCCAGCCCAGTCTGCCACACGCCAGCCCAGTCTGCCACACGCCAGCCCAGTCTGCCCCAGACTGCCCAGTCTGCCACACGCCAGCCCAGTCTGCCACACGCCAGCTCAGTCTGCCCCACGCCAGCCCAGTCTGCCACACGCCAGCCCAGTCTGCCACACGCCAGCCCAGTCTGCCCCAGACTGCCCAGTCTGCCACACGCCAGCCCAGTCTGCCACACGCCAGCTCAGTCTGCCCCAGACTGCTCAGTCTGCCACACGCCAGCCCAGTCTGCCACACGCCAGCCCAGTCTGCCACACGCCAGCCCAGTCTGCCACACGCCAGCTCAGTCTGCCACACGCCAGCCCAGTCTGCCACACGCCAGCCCAGTCTGCCACACGCCAGCCCAGTCTGCCACACGCCAGCTCAGTCTGCCACACGCCAGCTCAGTCTGCCACACGCCAGCCCAGTCTGCCCCAGACTGCCCAGTCTGCCACACGCCAGCTCAGTCTGCCACACGCCAGCCCAGTCTGCCACACGCCAGCCCAGTCTGCCACACGCCAGCCCAGTCTGCCACACGCCAGCCCAGTCTGCCACACGCCAGCTCAGTCTGCCACACGCCAGCCCAGTCTGCCACACGCCAGCTCAGTCTGCCACACGCAAGCCCAGTCTGCCACACGCCAGCTCAGTCTGCCCCAGACTGCTCAGTCTGCCACACGCAAGCCCAGTCTGCCACACGCCAGCTCAGTCTGCCACACGCCAGCCCAGTCTGCCACACGCCAGTTCAGTCTGCCCCAGACTGCTCAGTCTGCCACACGCCGGCTCAGTCTGCCACACGCCAGCTCAGTCTGCCACACGCCAGCCCAGTCTGCCACACGCCAGCCCAGTCTGCCACACGCCAGCCCAGTCTGCCACACGCAAGCCGAGTCTGCCACACGCCAGCCCAGTCTGCCACACGCAAGCCCAGTCTGCCACACGCCAGCCCAGTCTGCCACACGCAAGCCCAGTCTGCCTCACGCCAGCCCAGTCTGCCACACGCCAGCCCAGTCTGCCACACGCCAGCCCAGTCTGCCACACGCCAGCCCAGTCTGCCCCAGACTGCTCAGTCTGCCACACGCCAGCTCAGTCTGCCACACGCCAGCTCAGTCTGCCTCACGCCAGCCTAGTCTGCCTCACGCCAGCCCAGTCTGCCACACGCCAGCCCAGTCTGCCACACGCCAGCCCAGTCTGCCACACGCCAGCCCAGTCTGCCCCAGACTGCCCAGTCTGCCACACGCCAGCCCAGTCTGCCACACGCCAGCCCAGTCTGCCACACGCCAGCCCAGTCTGCCACACGCCAGCTCAGTCTGCCACACGCCAGCCCAGTCTGCCACACGCCAGCCCAGTCTGCCACACGCCAGCTCAGTCTGCCACACGCCAGCTCAGTCTGCCACACGCCAGCTCAGTCTGCCACACGCCAGCCCAGTCTGCCACACGCCAGCCCAGTCTGCCCCAGACTGCTCAGTCTGCCACACGCCAGCCCAGTCTGCCACACGACAGCTCAGTCTGCCACACGCCAGCCCAGTCTGCCACACGCCAGCCCAGTCTGCCCCAGACTGCTCAGTCTGCCACACGCCAGCCCAGTCTGCCCCAGACTGCCCAGTCTGCCACACGCCAGCCCAGTCTGCCACATGCCAGCCCAGTCTGCCACACGCCAGCTCAGTCTGCCACACGCCAGCCCAGTCTGCCACACGCCAGCCCAGTCTGCCCCAGACTGCCCAGTCTGCCACACGCCAGCCCAGTCTGCCACACGCCAGCCCAGTCTGCCACACGCCAGCTCAGTCTGCCCCACGCCAGCCCAGTCTGCCACACGCCAGCTCAGTCTGCCACACGCCAGCCCAGTCTGCCCCACGCCAGCCCAGTCTGCCACACGCCAGCCCAGTCTGCCCCAGACTGCCCAGTCTGCCACACGCCAGCCCAGTCTGCCACACGCCAGCTCAGTCTGCCACACGCCAGCCCAGTCTGCCACACGCCAGCCCAGTCTGCCCCAGACTGCTCAGTCTGCAACATGCCAGCTCAGTCTGCCCCAGACTGCTCAGTCTGCCACACGCCAGCCCAGTCTGCCACACGCCAGCTCAGTCTGCCACACGCCAGCCCAGTCTGCCACACGCCAGCCCAGTCTGCCACACGCCAGCCCAGTCTGCCCCAGACTGCTCAGTCTGCCACACGCCAGCCCAGTCTGCCACACGCCAGCCCAGTCTGCCCCAGACTGCTCAGTCTGCCACACGCCAGCTCAGTCTGCCACATGCCAGCCCAGTCTGCCACACGCCAGCCCAGTCTGCCTCACGCCAGCCCTGTCTGCCACATGCCAGCCCAGTCTGCCACACGCCAGCCCAGTCTGCCACACGCCAGCCCAGTCTGCCACACGCCAGCCCAGTCTGCCACACGCCAGCCCAGTCTGCCACACGCCAGCCCAGTCTGCCACACGCCAGCCCAGTCTGCCCCACGCCAGCCCAGTCTGCCACACGCCAGCTCAGTCTGCCACACGCCAGCCCAGTCTGCCACACGCCAGCCCAGTCTGCCACACGCCAGCTCAGTCTGCCACACGCCAGCCCAGTCTGCCACACGCCAGCCCAGTCTGCCACACGCCAGCCCAGTCTGCCCCACGCCAGCCCAGTCTGCCACATGCCAGCCCAGTCTGCCACACGCCAGCCCAGTCTGCCTCACGCCAGCCCAGTCTGCCACACGCCAGCCCAGTCTGCCACACGCCAGCCCAGTCTGCCACACGCCAGCCCAGTCTGCCACACCCCAGCCCAGTCTGCCCCAGACTGCCCAGTCTGCCACACGCCAGCCCAGTCTGCCACACGCCAGCTCAGTCTGCCCCACGCCAGCCCAGTCTGCCACACGCCAGCCCAGTCTGCCACACGCCAGCCCAGTCTGCCACACGCCAGCCCAGTCTGCCCCAGACTGCCCAGTCTGCCACACGCCAGCCCAGTCTGCCACACGCCAGCTCAGTCTGCCCCAGACTGCTCAGTCTGCCACACGCCAGCCCAGTCTGCCACACGCCAGCCCAGTCTGCCACACGCCAGCCCAGTCTGCCACACGCCAGCTCAGTCTGCCACACGCCAGCCCAGTCTGCCACACGCCAGCCCAGTCTGCCACACGCCAGCCCAGTCTGCCACACGCCAGCTCAGTCTGCCACACGCCAGCTCAGTCTGCCACACGCCAGCCCAGTCTGCCCCACGCCAGCCCAGTCTGCCACACGCCAGCCCAGTCTGCCACACGCCAGCCCAGTCTGCCACACGCCAGCTCAGTCTGCCACACGCCAGCCCAGTCTGCCACACGCCAGCCCAGTCTGCCACACGCCAGCTCAGTCTGCCACACGCCAGCTCAGTCTGCCACACGCCAGCTCAGTCTGCCACACGCCAGCCCAGTCTGCCACACGCCAGCCCAGTCTGCCACACGCCAGCTCAGTCTGCCCCAGACTGCTCAGTCTGCCACACGCCAGCCCAGTCTGCCACACGCCAGCTCAGTCTGCCACACGCCAGCCCAGTCTGCCACACGCCAGCCCAGTCTGCCCCAGACTGCTCAGTCTGCCACACGCCAGCCCAGTCTGCCCCAGACTGCCCAGTCTGCCACACGCCAGCCCAGTCTGCCACACGCCAGCCCAGTCTGCCACACGCCAGCTCAGTCTGCCACACGCCAGCCCAGTCTGCCACACGCCAGCCCAGTCTGCCCCAGACTGCCCAGTCTGCCACACGCCAGCCCAGTCTGCCACACGCCAGCCCAGTCTGCCACACGCCAGCTCAGTCTGCCCCACGCCAGCCCAGTCTGCCACACGCCAGCTCAGTCTGCCACACGCCAGCCCAGTCTGCCCCACGCCAGCCCAGTCTGCCACACGCCAGCCCAGTCTGCCCCAGACTGCCCAGTCTGCCACACGCCAGCCCAGTCTGCCACACGCCAGCTCAGTCTGCCACACGCCAGCCCAGTCTGCCACACGCCAGCCCAGTCTGCCCCAGACTGCTCAGTCTGCCACACGCCAGCCCAGTCTGCAACACGCCAGCTCAGTCTGCCCCAGACTGCTCAGTCTGCCACACGCCAGCCCAGTCTGCCACACGCCAGCTCAGTCTGCCACACGCCAGCCCAGTCTGCCACACGCCAGCCCAGTCTGCCACACGCCAGCCCAGTCTGCCACACGCCAGCCCAGTCTGCCCCAGACTGCTCAGTCTGCCACACGCCAGCCCAGTCTGCCACACGCCAGCCCAGTCTGCCCCAGACTGCTCAGTCTGCCACACGCCAGCTCAGTCTGCCACATGCCAGCCCAGTCTGCCACACGCCAGCCCAGTCTGCCTCACGCCAGCCCAGTCTGCCACACGCCAGCCCAGTCTGCCACACGCCAGCTCAGTCTGCCACACGCCAGCCCAGTCTGCCACACGCCAGCCCAGTCTGCCACACGCCAGCCCAGTCTGCCACACGCCAGCCCAGTCTGCCACACGCCAGCCCAGTCTGCCCCACGCCAGCCCAGTCTGCCACACGCCAGCTCAGTCTGCCACACGCCAGCCCAGTCTGCCACACGCCAGCCCAGTCTGCCACACGCCAGCTCAGTCTGCCACACGCCAGCCCAGTCTGCCACACGCCAGCCCAGTCTGCCACACGCCAGCCCAGTCTGCCCCACGCCAGCCCAGTCTGCCACATGCCAGCCCAGTCTGCCACACGCCAGCCCAGTCTGCCTCACGCCAGCCCAGTCTGCCACACGCCAGCCCAGTCTGCCACACGCCAGCCCAGTCTGCCACACGCCAGCCCAGTCTGCCACACCCCAGCCCAGTCTGCCCCAGACTGCCCAGTCTGCCACACGCCAGCCCAGTCTGCCACACGCCAGCTCAGTCTGCCCCACGCCAGCCCAGTCTGCCACACGCCAGCCCAGTCTGCCACACGCCAGCCCAGTCTGCCCCAGACTGCCCAGTCTGCCACACGCCAGCCCAGTCTGCCACACGCCAGCTCAGTCTGCCCCAGACTGCTCAGTCTGCCACACGCCAGCCCAGTCTGCCACACGCCAGCCCAGTCTGCCACACGCCAGCCCAGTCTGCCACACGCCAGCTCAGTCTGCCACACGCCAGCCCAGTCTGCCACACGCCAGCCCAGTCTGCCACACGCCAGCCCAGTCTGCCACACGCCAGCTCAGTCTGCCACACGCCAGCTCAGTCTGCCACACGCCAGCCCAGTCTGCCCCACGCCAGCCCAGTCTGCCACACGCCAGCTCAGTCTGCCACACGCCAGCCCAGTCTGCCACACGCCAGCCCAGTCTGCCACACGCCAGCTCAGTCTGCCACACGCCAGCCCAGTCTGCCACACGCCAGCGCAGTCTGCCACACGCCAGCCCAGTCTGCCACACGCCAGCTCAGTCTGCCACACGCCAGCCCAGTCTGCCACACGCCAGCTCAGTCTGCCACACGCCAGCCCAGTCTGCCACACGCCAGCTCAGTCTGCCACACGCCAGCCCAGTCTGCCACACGCCAGCTCAGTCTGCCACACGCCAGCTCAGTCTGCCACACGCCAGCCCAGTCTGCCACACGCCAGCCCAGTCTGCCACACGCCAGCCCAGTCTGCCACACGCCAGCCCAGTCTGCCACACGCCAGCTCAGTCTGCCACACGCAAGCCCAGTCTGCCACACGCCAGCTCAGTCTGCCCCAGACTGCTCAGTCTGCCACACGCAAGCCCAGTCTGCCACACGCCAGCTCAGTCTGCCACACGCCAGCCCAGTCTGCCACACGCCAGCTCAGTCTGCCCCAGACTGCTCAGTCTGCCACACGCCGGCTCAGTCTGCCCCAGACTGCTCAGTCTGCCACACGCCAGCCCAGTCTGCCCCAGACTGCTCAGTCTGCCACACGCCAGCCCAGTCTGCCCCAGACTGCCCAGTCTGCCACACGCCAGCCCAGTCTGCCCCAGACTGCTCAGTCTGCCACACGCCAGCCCAGTCTGCCACACGCCAGCTCAGTCTGCCACACGCCAGCCCAGTCTGCCACACGCCAGCTCAGTCTGCCCCAGACTGCTCAGTCTGCCACACGCCAGCCCAGTCTGCCACACGCCAGCTCAGTCTGCCACACGCCAGCCCAGTCTGCCACACGCCAGCCCAGTCTGCCCCAGACTGCTCAGTCTGCCACACGCCAGCCCAGTCTGCCACACGCCAGCCCAGTCTGCCACACGCCAGCTCAGTCTGCCACACGCCAGCCCAGTCTGCCACACGCCTGCCCAGTCTGCCACACGCCAGCCCAGTCTGCCACACGCCAGCCCAGTCTGCCACACGCCAGCCCAGTCTGCCACACGCCAGTTCAGTCTGCCCCACGCCAGCCCAGTCTGCCACACGCCAGCTCAGTCTGCCACACGCCAGCCCAGTCTGCCCCACGCCAGCCCAGTCTGCCACACGCCAGCCCAGTCTGCCCCAGACTGCCCAGTCTGCCACACGCCAGCCCAGTCTGCCACAGACTGCCCAGTCTGCCCCACGCCAGCCCAGTCTGCCACACGCCAGCCCAGTCTGCCACACGCCAGCTCAGTCTGCCACACGCCAGCCCAGTCTGCCACACGCCAGCCCAGTCTGCCCCAGACTGCCCAGTCTGCCCCAGACTGCTCAGTCTGCAACACGCCAGCTCAGTCTGCCCCAGACTGCTCAGTCTGCCACACGCCAGCCCAGTCTGCCACACGCCAGCTCAGTCTGCCACACGCCAGCCCAGTCTGCCCCAGACTGCTCAGTCTGCCACACGCCAGCCCAGTCTGCCACACGCCAGCCCAGTCTGCCACACGCCAGCCCAGTCTGCCCCACGCCAGCCCAGTCTGCCCCACGCCAGCCCAGTCTGCCACATGCCAGCCCAGTCTGCCACACGCCAGCCCAGTCTGCCTCACGCCAGCCCAGTCTGCCACACGCCAGCCCAGTCTGCCACACGCCAGCTCAGTCTGCCACACGCCAGCCCAGTCTGCCACACGCCAGCCCAGTCTGCCACACGCCAGCCCAGTCTGCCACACGCCAGCCCAGTCTGCCACACGCCAGCCCAGTCTGCCACACGCCAGCCCAGTCTGCCACACGCCAGCCCAGTCTGCCTCACGCCAGCCCAGTCTGCCACACGCCAGCCCAGTCTGCCCCAGACTGCCCAGTCTGCCACACGCCAGCCCAGTCTGCCACACGCCAGCCCAGTCTGCCCCACGCCAGCCCAGTCTGCCACACGCCAGCTCAGTCTGCCACACGCCAGCCCAGTCTGCCACACGCCAGCCCAGTCTGCCACATGCCAGCCCAGTCTGCCACACGCCAGCCCAGTCTGCCTCACGCCAGCCCAGTCTGCCACACGCCAGCCCAGTCTGCCACACGCCAGCCCAGTCTGCCACACGCCAGCCCAGTCTGCCACACGCCAGCTCAGTCTGCCCCACGCCAGCCCAGTCTGCCCCACGCCAGCCCAGTCTGCCACACGCCAGCCCAGTCTGCCCCAGACTGCCCAGTCTGCCACACGCCAGCCCAGTCTGCCCCAGAATGCCCAGTCTGCCACACGCCAGCCCAGTCTGCCACACGCCAGCCCAATCTGCCACACGCCAGCCCAGTCTGCCACACGCCAGCCCAGTCTGCCACACGCCAGCCCAGTCTGCCACACGCCAGCCCAGTCTGCCCCAGACTGCCCAGTCTGCCACACGCCAGCCCAGTCTGCCCCACGCCAGCCCAGTCTGCCACACGCCAGCCCAGTCTGCCACACGCCAGCCCAGTCTGCCACACGCCAGCCCAGTCTGCCACACGCCAGCCCAGTCTGCCACACGCCAGCCCAGTCTGCCACACGCCAGCCCAGTCTGCCACACGCCAGCCCAGTCTGCCACACGCCAGGTCAGTCTGCCCCACGCCAGCCCAGTCTGCCCCACGCCAGCCCAGTCTGCCACACGCCAGCCCAGTCTGCCACACGCCAGCCCAGTCTGCCACACGCCAGCCCAGTCTGCCACACGCCAGCCCAGTCTGCCACACGCCAGCCCAGTCTGCCACACGCCAGCCCAGTCTGCCACACGCCAGCTCAGTCTGCCACACGCCAGCCCAGTCTGCCACACGCCAGCTCAGTCTGCCACACGCCAGCCCAGTCTGCCACACGCCAGCCCAGTCTGCCACACGCCAGCTCAGTCTGCCCCAGACTGCTCAGTCTGCCCCAGACTGCTCAGTCTGCCACACGCCGGCTCAGTCTGCCACACGCCAGCCCAGTCTGCCACACGCCAGCTCAGTCTGCCACACGCCAGCCAAGTCTGCCACACGCCAGCCCAGTCTGCCCCAGACTGCCCAGTCTGCCCCACGCCAGTCCAGTCTGCCACACGCCAGCCCAGTCTGCCCCAGACTGCTCAGTCTGCCACACGCCAGCTCAGTCTGCCACACGCCAGCCCAGTCTGCCACACGCCAGCCCAGTCTGCCACACGCCAGCCCAGTCTGCCCCAGACTGCCCAGTCTGCCCCACGCCAGCCCAGTCTGCCACACGCCAGCCCAGTCTGCCCCAGACTGCTCAGTCTGCCACACGCCAGCTCAGTCTGCCACACGCCAGCCCAGTCTGCCACACGCCAGCCCAGTCTGCCACACGCCAGCTCAGTCTGCCACACGCCAGCCCAGTCTGCCCCACGCCAGCCCAGTCTGCCACACGCCAGCCCAGTCTGCCCCAGACTGCCCAGTCTGCCCCACGCCAGCTCAGTCTGCCACACGCCAGCCCAGTCTGCCCCACGCCAGCCCAGTCTGCCACACGCCAGCCCAGTCTGCCCCAGACTGCCCAGTCTGCCCCACGCCAGCTCAGTCTGCCACACGCCAGCCAGTCTGCCACACGCCAGCCCAGTCTGCCACACGCCAGCCCAGTCTGCCCCAGACTGCTCAGTCTGCCACACGCCAGCTCAGTCTGCCACACGCCAGCCCAGTCTGCCACACGCCAGCCCAGTCTGCCACACGCCAGCCCAGTCTGCCACACGCCAGCTCAGTCTGCCACACGCCAGCCCAGTCTGCCGCACGCCAGCCCAGTCTGCCACACGCCAGCTCAGTCTGCCACACGCCAGCTCAGTCTGCCACACGCCAGCCCAGTCTGCCCCACGCCAGCTCAGTCTGCCACACGCCAGCCCAGTCTGCCACACGCCAGCCCAGTCTGCCACACGCCAGCTCAGTCTGCCCCAGACTGCCCAGTCTGCCACACGCCAGCCCAGTCTGCCACACGCCAGCCCAGTCTGCCCCAGACTGCTCAGTCTGCCACACGCCAGCTCAGTCTGCCACACGCCAGCTCAGTCTGCCATACGCCAGCTCAGTCTGCCCCACGCCAGCCCAGTCTGCCACACGCCAGCTCAGTCTGCCACACGCCAGCCCAGTCTGCCACACGCCAGCTCAGTCTGCCCCAGACTGCCCAGTCTGCCACACGCCAGCCCAGTCTGCCACACGCCAGCCCAGTCTGCCACACGCCAGCTCAGTCTGCCCCAGACTGCCCAGTCTGCCACACGCCAGCCCAGTCTGCCACACGCCAGCCCAGTCTGCCCCACGCCAGCCCAGTCTGCCACACGCCAGCCCAGTCTGCCACACGCCAGCCCAGTCTGCCACACGCCAGCTCAGTCTGCAACACGCCAGCCCAGTCTGCCCCAGACTGCTCAGTCTGCCACACGCCAGCTCAGTCTGCAACACGCCAGCCCAGACTGCCCCAGACTGCTCAGTCTGCCACACGCCAGCCCAGTCTGCCACACGCCAGCCCAGTCTGCCCCAGAATGCCCAGTCTGCCACACGCCAGCCCAGTCTGCCACACGCCAGCCCAGTCTGCCACACGCCAGCCCAGTCTGCCACACGCCAGCCCAGTCTGCCACACGCCAGCCCAGTCTGCCACACGCCAGCCCAGTCTGCCTCACGCCAGCCCAGTCTGCCACACGCCAGCCCAGTCTGCCCCAGACTGCCCAGTCTGCCACACGCCAGCCCAGTCTGCCACACGCCAGCCCAGTCTGCCCCACGCCAGCCCAGTCTGCCACACGCCAGCTCAGTCTGCCACACGCCAGCCCAGTCTGCCACACGCCAGCCCAGTCTGCCACACGCCAGCCCAGTCTGCCTCACGCCAGCCCAGTCTGCCTCACGCCAGCCCAGTCTGCCACACGCCAGCCCAGTCTGCCACACGCCAGCCCAGTCTGCCACACGCCAGCCCAGTCTGCCACACGCCAGCTCAGTCTGCCCCACGCCAGCCCAGTCTGCCCCACGCCAGCCCAGTCTGCCACACGCCAGCCCAGTCTGCCCCAGACTGCCCAGTCTGCCACACGCCAGCCCAGTCTGCCCCAGAATGCCCAGTCTGCCACACGCCAGCCCAGTCTGCCACACGCCAGACCAATCTGCCACACGCCAGCCCAGTCTGCCACACGCCAGCCCAGTCTGCCACACGCCAGCCCAGTCTGCCACACGCCAGCCCAGTCTGCCCCAGACTGCCCAGTCTGCCACACGCCAGCCCAGTCTGCCCCACGCCAGCCCAGTCTGCCACACGCCAGCCCAGTCTGCCACACGCCAGCCCAGTCTGCCACACGCCAGCCCAGTCTGCCACACGCCAGCCCAGTCTGCCACACGCCAGCCCAGTCTGCCACACGCCAGCCCAGTCTGCCACACGCCAGGTCAGTCTGCCCCACGCCAGCCCAGTCTGCCCCACGCCAGCCCAGTCTGCCACACGCCAGCCCAGTCTGCCACACGCCAGCCCAGTCTGCCACACGCCAGCCCAGTCTGCCACACGCCAGCCCAGTCTGCCACACGCCAGCTCAGTCTGCCACACGCCAGCCCAGTCTGCCACACGCCAGCTCAGTCTGCCCCAGACTGCTCAGTCTGCCCCACGCCAGCTCAGTCTGCCCCAGACTGCTCAGTCTGCCCCAGACTGCTCAGTCTGCCACACGCCGGCTCAGTCTGCCACACGCCAGCCCAGTCTGCCACACGCCAGCTCAGTCTGCCACACGCCAGCCCAGTCTGCCACACGCCAGCCCAGTCTGCCCCAGACTGCCCAGTCTGCCCCACGCCAGCCCAGTCTGCCACACGCCAGCCCAGTCTGCCCCAGACTGCTCAGTCTGCCACACGCCAGCTCAGTCTGCCACACGCCAGCCCAGTCTGCCACACGCCAGCCCAGTCTGCCACACGCCAGCCCAGTCTGCCACACGCCAGCTCAGTCTGCCACACGCCAGCCCAGTCTGCCCCACGCCAGCCCAGTCTGCCACACGCCAGCCCAGTCTGCCCCAGACTGCCCAGTCTGCCCCACGCCAGCTCAGTCTGCCACACGCCAGCCCAGTCTGCCCCACGCCAGCCCAGTCTGCCACACGCCAGCCCAGTCTGCCCCAGACTGCCCAGTCTGCCCCACGCCAGCTCAGTCTGCCACACGCCAGCCAGTCTGCCACACGCCAGCCCAGTCTGCCACACGCCAGCCCAGTCTGCCCCAGACTGCTCAGTCTGCCACACGCCAGCTCAGTCTGCCACACGCCAGCCCAGTCTGCCACACGCCAGCCCAGTCTGCCACACGCCAGCCCAGTCTGCCACACGCCAGCTCAGTCTGCCACACGCCAGCCCAGTCTGCCCCACGCCAGCCCAGTCTGCCACACGCCAGCTCAGTCTGCCACACGCCAGCTCAGTCTGCCACACGCCAGCCCAGTCTGCCCCACGCCAGCTCAGTCTGCCACACGCCAGCCCAGTCTGCCACACGCCAGCCCAGTCTGCCACACGCCAGCTCAGTCTGCCCCAGACTGCCCAGTCTGCCACACGCCAGCCCAGTCTGCCACACGCCAGCCCAGTCTGCCCCAGACTGCTCAGTCTGCCACACGCCAGCTCAGTCTGCCACACGCCAGCTCAGTCTGCCACACGCCAGCTCAGTCTGCCCCACGCCAGCCCAGTCTGCCACACGCCAGCTCAGTCTGCCACACGCCAGCCCAGTCTGCCACACGCCAGCTCAGTCTGCCCCAGACTGCCCAGTCTGCCACACGCCAGCCCAGTCTGCCACACGCCAGCCCAGTCTGCCACACGCCAGCTCAGTCTGCCCCAGACTGCCCAGTCTGCCACACGCCAGCCCAGTCTGCCACACGCCAGCCCAGTCTGCCCCACGCCAGCCCAGTCTGCCACACGCCAGCCCAGTCTGCCACACGCCAGCCCAGTCTGCCACACGCCAGCTCAGTCTGCAACACGCCAGCCCAGTCTGCCCCAGACTGCTCAGTCTGCCACACGCCAGCTCAGTCTGCAACACGCCAGCCCAGACTGCCCCAGACTGCTCAGTCTGCCACACGCCAGCCCAGTCTGCCACACGCCAGCCCAGTCTGCCCCAGACTGCCCAGTCTGCCACACGCCAGCCCAGTCTGCCACACGCCAGCCCAGTCTGCCACACGCCAGCCCAGTCTGCCACACGCCAGCCCAGTCTGCCACACGCCAGCCCAGTCTGCCACACGCCAGCTCAGTCTGCCCCAGACTGCTCAGTCTGCCACACGCCAGCCCAGTCTGCCCCACGCCAGCCCAGTCTGCCACACGCCAGCCCAGTCTGCCACACGCCAGCCCAGTCTGCCCCAGACTGCCCAGTCTGCCACACGCCAGCCCAGTCTGCCCCAGACTGCCCAGCCTGCCACACGCCAGCCCAGTCTGCCCCAGACTGCTCAGTCTGCCACACGCCAGCCCAGTCTGCCACACGCCAGCTCAGTCTGCCACACGCCAGCCCAGTCTGCCACACGCCAGCTCAGTCTGCCCCAGACTGCTCAGTCTGCCACACGCCAGCCCAGTCTGCCACACGCCAGCTCAGTCTGCCACACGCCAGCCCAGTCTGCCACACGCCAGCCCAGTCTGCCCCAGACTGCTCAGTCTGCCACACGCCAGCCCAGTCTGCCACACGCCAGCCCAGTCTGCCACACGCCAGCTCAGTCTGCCACACGCCAGCCCAGTCTGCCACATGCCAGCCCAGTCTGCCCCAGACTGCCCAGTCTGCCACACGCCAGCCCAGTCTGCCACACGCCAGCCCAGTCTGCCACACGCCAGCTCAGTCTGCCCCACGCCAGCCCAGTCTGCCACACGCCAGCTCAGTCTGCCACACGCCAGCCCAGTCTGCCCCACGCCAGCCCAGTCTGCCACACGCCAGCCCAGTCTGCCCCAGACTGCCCAGTCTGCCACACGCCAGCCCAGTCTGCCACAGACTGCCCAGTCTGCCCCACGCCAGCCCAGTCTGCCACACGCCAGCCCAGTCTGCCACACGCCAGCTCAGTCTGCCACACGCCAGCCCAGTCTGCCACACGCCAGCCCAGTCTGCCCCAGACTGCCCAGTCTGCCCCAGACTGCTCAGTCTGCAACACGCCAGCTCAGTCTGCCCCAGACTGCTCAGTCTGCCACACGCCAGCCCAGTCTGCCACACGCCAGCTCAGTCTGCCACACGCCAGCCCAGTCTGCCCCAGACTGCTCAGTCTGCCACACGCCAGCCCAGTCTGCCACACGCCAGCCCAGTCTGCCACACGCCAGCCCAGTCTGCCCCACGCCAGCCCAGTCTGCCCCACGCCAGCCCAGTCTGCCACACGCCAGCCCAGTCTGCCACACGCCAGCCCAGTCTGCCTCACGCCAGCCCAGTCTGCCACACGCCAGCCCAGTCTGCCACACGCCAGCTCAGTCTGCCACACGCCAGCCCAGTCTGCCGCACGCCAGCCCAGTCTGCCACACGCCAGCCCAGTCTGCCACACGCCAGCCCAGTCTGCCACACGCCAGCCCAGTCTGCCACACGCCAGCCCAGTCTGCCACACGCCAGCCCAGTCTGCCTCACGCCAGCCCAGTCTGCCACACGCCAGCCCAGTCTGCCCCAGACTGCCCAGTCTGCCACACGCCAGCCCAGTCTGCCACACGCCAGCCCAGTCTGCCCCACGCCAGCCCAGTCTGCCACACGCCAGCTCAGTCTGCCACACGCCAGCCCAGTCTGCCACACGCCAGCCCAGTCTGCCACATGCCAGCCCAGTCTGCCACACGCCAGCCCAGTCTGCCTCACGCCAGCCCAGTCTGCCACACGCCAGCCCAGTCTGCCACACGCCAGCCCAGTCTGCCACACGCCAGCCCAGTCTGCCACACGCCAGCTCAGTCTGCCCCACGCCAGCCCAGTCTGCCCCACGCCAGCCCAGTCTGCCACACGCCAGCCCAGTCTGCCCCAGACTGCCCAGTCTGCCACACGCCAGCCCAGTCTGCCCCAGAATGCCCAGTCTGCCTCACGCCAGCCCAGTCTGCCACACGCCAGCCCAATCTGCCACACGCCAGCCCAGTCTGCCACACGCCAGCCCAGTCTGCCACACGCCAGCCCAGTCTGCCACACGCCAGCCCAGTCTGCCCCAGACTGCCCAGTCTGCCACACGCCAGCCCAGTCTGCCCCACGCCAGCCCAGTCTGCCACACGCCAGCCCAGTCTGCCACACGCCAGCCCAGTCTGCCACACGCCAGCCCAGTCTGCCACACGCCAGCCCAGTCTGCCACACGCCAGCCCAGTCTGCCACACGCCAGCCCAGTCTGCCACACGCCAGGTCAGTCTGCCCCACGCCAGCCCAGTCTGCCCCACGCCAGCCCAGTCTGCCACACGCCAGCCCAGTCTGCCACACGCCAGCCCAGTCTGCCACACGCCAGCCCAGTCTGCCACACGCCAGCCCAGTCTGCCACACGCCAGCTCAGTCTGCCACACGCCAGCCCAGTCTGCCACACGCCAGCTCAGTCTGCCCCAGACTGCTCAGTCTGCCACACGCCAGCCCAGTCTGCCCCACGCCAGCTCAGTCTGCCCCAGACTGCTCAGTCTGCCCCAGACTGCTCAGTCTGCCACACGCCGGCTCAGTCTGCCACACGCCAGCCCAGTCTGCCACACGCCAGCTCAGTCTGCCACACGCCAGCCCAGTCTGCCACACGCCAGCCCAGTCTGCCCCAGACTGCCCAGTCTGCCCCACGCCAGCCCAGTCTGCCACACGCCAGCCCAGTCTGCCCCAGACTGCTCAGTCTGCCACACGCCAGCTCAGTCTGCCACACGCCAGCCCAGTCTGCCACACGCCAGCCCAGTCTGCCACACGCCAGCCCAGTCTGCCCCAGACTGCCCAGTCTGCCCCACGCCAGCCCAGTCTGCCACACGCCAGCCCAGTCTGCCCCAGACTGCTCAGTCTGCCACACGCCAGCCCAGTCTGCCACACGCCAGCTCAGTCTGCCACACGCCAGCTCAGTCTGCCACACGCCAGCCCAGTCTGCCACACGCCAGCCCAGTCTGCCACACGCCAGCTCAGTCTGCCACACGCCAGCCCAGTCTGCCCCACGCCAGCCCAGTCTGCCACACGCCAGCCCAGTCTGCCCCAGACTGCCCAGTCTGCCCCACGCCAGCTCAGTCTGCCACACGCCAGCCCAGTCTGCCCCACGCCAGCCCAGTCTGCCACACGCCAGCCCAGTCTGCCCCAGACTGCCCAGTCTGCCCCACGCCAGCTCAGTCTGCCACACGCCAGCCAGTCTGCCACACGCCAGCCCAGTCTGCCACACGCCAGCCCAGTCTGCCCCAGACTGCTCAGTCTGCCACACGCCAGCTCAGTCTGCCACACGCCAGCCCAGTCTGCCACACGCCAGCCCAGTCTGCCACACGCCAGCCCAGTCTGCCACACGCCAGCTCAGTCTGCCACACGCCAGCCCAGTCTGCCCCACGCCAGCCCAGTCTGCCACACGCCAGCTCAGTCTGCCACACGCCAGCTCAGTCTGCCACACGCCAGCCCAGTCTGCCCCACGCCAGCTCAGTCTGCCACACGCCAGCCCAGTCTGCCACACGCCAGCCCAGTCTGCCACACGCCAGCTCAGTCTGCCCCAGACTGCCCAGTCTGCCACACGCCAGCCCAGTCTGCCACACGCCAGCCCAGTCTGCCCCAGACTGCTCAGTCTGCCACACGCCAGCTCAGTCTGCCACACGCCAGCTCAGTCTGCCACACGCCAGCTCAGTCTGCCCCACGCCAGCCCAGTCTGCCACACGCCAGCTCAGTCTGCCACACGCCAGCCCAGTCTGCCACACGCCAGCTCAGTCTGCCCCAGACTGCCCAGTCTGCCACACGCCAGCCCAGTCTGCCACACGCCAGCCCAGTCTGCCACACGCCAGCTCAGTCTGCCCCAGACTGCCCAGTCTGCCACACGCCAGCCCAGTCTGCCACACGCCAGCCCAGTCTGCCCCACGCCAGCCCAGTCTGCCACACGCCAGCCCAGTCTGCCACACGCCAGCCCAGTCTGCCACACGCCAGCTCAGTCTGCAACACGCCAGCCCAGTCTGCCCCAGACTGCTCAGTCTGCCACACGCCAGCTCAGTCTGCAACACGCCAGCCCAGACTGCCCCAGACTGCTCAGTCTGCCACACGCCAGCCCAGTCTGCCACACGCCAGCCCAGTCTGCCCCAGACTGCCCAGTCTGCCACACGCCAGCCCAGTCTGCCACACGCCAGCCCAGTCTGCCACACGCCAGCCCAGTCTGCCACACGCCAGCCCAGTCTGCCACACGCCAGCCCAGTCTGCCACACGCCAGCCCAGTCTGCCTCACGCCAGCCCAGTCTGCCACACGCCAGCCCAGTCTGCCCCAGACTGCCCAGTCTGCCACACGCCAGCCCAGTCTGCCACACGCCAGCCCAGTCTGCCCCACGCCAGCCCAGTCTGCCACACGCCAGCTCAGTCTGCCACACGCCAGCCCAGTCTGCCACACGCCAGCCCAGTCTGCCACATGCCAGCCCAGTCTGCCACACGCCAGCCCAGTCTGCCTCACGCCAGCCCAGTCTGCCACACGCCAGCCCAGTCTGCCACACGCCAGCCCAGTCTGCCACACGCCAGCCCAGTCTGCCACACGCCAGCTCAGTCTGCCCCACGCCAGCCCAGTCTGCCCCACGCCAGCCCAGTCTGCCACACGCCAGCCCAGTCTGCCCCAGACTGCCCAGTCTGCCACACGCCAGCCCAGTCTGCCCCAGAATGCCCAGTCTGCCACACGCCAGCCCAGTCTGCCACACGCCAGCCCAATCTGCCACACGCCAGCCCAGTCTGCCACACGCCAGCCCAGTCTGCCACACGCCAGCCCAGTCTGCCACACGCCAGCCCAGTCTGCCCCAGACTGCCCAGTCTGCCACACGCCAGCCCAGTCTGCCCCACGCCAGCCCAGTCTGCCACACGCCAGCCCAGTCTGCCACACGCCAGCCCAGTCTGCCACACGCCAGCCCAGTCTGCCACACGCCAGCCCAGTCTGCCACACGCCAGCCCAGTCTGCCACACGCCAGCCCAGTCTGCCACACGCCAGCCCAGTCTGCCACACGCCAGGTCAGTCTGCCCCACGCCAGCCCAGTCTGCCCCACGCCAGCCCAGTCTGCCACACGCCAGCCCAGTCTGCCACACGCCAGCCCAGTCTGCCACACGCCAGCCCAGTCTGCCACACGCCAGCCCAGTCTGCCACACGCCAGCTCAGTCTGCCACACGCCAGCCCAGTCTGCCACACGCCAGCTCAGTCTGCCCCAGACTGCTCAGTCTGCCACACGCCAGCCCAGTCTGCCCCACGCCAGCTCAGTCTGCCCCAGACTGCTCAGTCTGCCCCAGACTGCTCAGTCTGCCACACGCCGGCTCAGTCTGCCACACGCCAGCCCAGTCTGCCCCACGCCAGCTCAGTCTGCCCCAGACTGCTCAGTCTGCCCCACGCCAGCTCAGTCTGCCACACGCCAGCCCAGTCTGCCACACGCCAGCTCAGTCTGCCACACGCCAGCCCAGTCTGCCACACGCCAGCCCAGTCTGCCCCAGACTGCCCAGTCTGCCCCACGCCAGCCCAGTCTGCCACACGCCAGCCCAGTCTGCCCCAGACTGCTCAGTCTGCCACACGCCAGCTCAGTCTGCCACACGCCAGCCCAGTCTGCCACACGCCAGCCCAGTCTGCCACACGCCAGCCCAGTCTGCCACACGCCAGCTCAGTCTGCCACACGCCAGCCCAGTCTGCCCCACGCCAGCCCAGTCTGCCACACGCCAGCCCAGTCTGCCCCAGACTGCCCAGTCTGCCCCACGCCAGCTCAGTCTGCCACACGCCAGCCCAGTCTGCCCCACGCCAGCCCAGTCTGCCACACGCCAGCCCAGTCTGCCCCAGACTGCCCAGTCTGCCCCACGCCAGCTCAGTCTGCCACACGCCAGCCAGTCTGCCACACGCCAGCCCAGTCTGCCACACGCCAGCCCAGTCTGCCCCAGACTGCTCAGTCTGCCACACGCCAGCTCAGTCTGCCACACGCCAGCCCAGTCTGCCACACGCCAGCCCAGTCTGCCACACGCCAGCCCAGTCTGCCACACGCCAGCTCAGTCTGCCACACGCCAGCCCAGTCTGCCCCACGCCAGCCCAGTCTGCCACACGCCAGCTCAGTCTGCCACACGCCAGCTCAGTCTGCCACACGCCAGCCCAGTCTGCCCCACGCCAGCTCAGTCTGCCACACGCCAGCCCAGTCTGCCACACGCCAGCCCTGTCTGCCACACGCCAGCTCAGTCTGCCCCAGACTGCCCAGTCTGCCACACGCCAGCCCAGTCTGCCACACGCCAGCCCAGTCTGCCCCAGACTGCTCAGTCTGCCACACGCCAGCTCAGTCTGCCACACGCCAGCTCAGTCTGCCACACGCCAGCTCAGTCTGCCCCACGCCAGCCCAGTCTGCCACACGCCAGCTCAGTCTGCCACACGCCAGCCCAGTCTGCCACACGCCAGCTCAGTCTGCCCCAGACTGCCCAGTCTGCCACACGCCAGCCCAGTCTGCCACACGCCAGCCCAGTCTGCCACACGCCAGCTCAGTCTGCCCCAGACTGCCCAGTCTCCCACACGCCAGCCCAGTCTGCCACACGCCAGCCCAGTCTGCCCCACGCCAGCCCAGTCTGCCACACGCCAGCCCAGTCTGCCACACGCCAGCCCAGTCTGCCACACGCCAGCTCAGTCTGCAACACGCCAGCCCAGTCTGCCCCAGACTGCTCAGTCTGCCACACGCCAGCTCAGTCTGCAACACGCCAGCCCAGACTGCCCCAGACTGCTCAGTCTGCCACACGCCAGCCCAGTCTGCCACACGCCAGCCCAGTCTGCCCCAGACTGCCCAGTCTGCCACACGCCAGCCCAGTCTGCCACACGCCAGCCCAGTCTGCCACACGCCAGCCCAGTCTGCCACACGCCAGCCCAGTCTGCCACACGCCAGCCCAGTCTGCCACACGCCAGCCCAGTCTGCCACACGCCAGCTCAGTCTGCCCCAGACTGCCCAGTCTGCCACACGCCAGCCCAGTCTGCCACACGCCAGCCCAGTCTGCCACACGCCAGCCCAGTCTGCCACACGCCAGCCCAGTCTGCCACACGCCAGCCCAGTCTGCCACACGCCAGCTCAGTCTGCCCCAGACTGCCCAGTCTGCCACACGCCAGCTCAGTCTGCCACACGCCAGCCCAGTCTGCCCCACGCCAGCCCAGTCTGCCACACGCCAGCCCAGTCTGCCACACGCCAGCCCAGTCTGCCCCAGACTGCCCAGTCTGCCACACGCCAGCCCAGTCTGCCCCAGACTGCCCAGTCTGCCACACGCCAGCCCAGTCTGCCTCACGCCAGCCCAGTCTGCCACACGCCAGCCCAGTCTGCCACACGCCAGCCCAGTCTGCCACACGCCAGCCCAGTCTGCCACACGCCAGCCCAGTCTGCCTCACGCCAGCCCAGTCTGCCTCACGCCAGCCCAGTCTGCCTCACGCCAGCCCAGTCTGCCACACGCCAGCTCAGTCTGCCACACGCCAGCTCAGTCTGCCACACGCCAGCCCAGTCTGCCCCAGACTGCCCAGTCTGCCACACGCCAGCTCAGTCTGCCACACGCCAGCCCAGTCTGCCCCAGACTGCCCAGTCTGCCACACGCCAGCTCAGTCTGCCACACGCCAGCCCAGTCTGCCCCAGACTGCCCAGTCTGCCACACGCCAGCCCAGTCTGCCACACGCCAGCCCAGTCTGCCCCAGACTGCTCAGTCTGCCACACGCCAGCCCAGTCTGCCACACGCCAGCCCAGTCTGCCACACGCCAGCCCAGTCTGCCCCAGACTGCTCAGTCTGCCACACGCCAGCCCAGTCTGCCCCACGCCAGCCCAGTCTGCCACACGCCAGCCCAGTCTGCCCCAGACTGCTCAGTCTGCCACACGCCAGCCCAGTCTGCCCCACGCCAGCCCAGTCTGCCACACGCCAGCCCAGTCTGCCCCAGACTGCCCAGTCTGCCACACGCCAGCTCAGTCTGCCACACGCCAGCCCAGTCTGCCCCAGACTGCCCAGTCTGCCACACGCCAGCTCAGTCTGCCACACGCCAGCCCAGTCTGCCCCAGACTGCCCAGTCTGCCACACGCCAGCCCAGTCTGCCACACGCCAGCCCAGTCTGCCCCAGACTGCTCAGTCTGCCACACGCCAGCCCAGTCTGCCACACGCCAGCCCAGTCTGCCACACGCCAGCCCAGTCTGCCCCAGACTGCTCAGTCTGCCACACGCCAGCCCAGTCTGCCCCACGCCAGCCCAGTCTGCCACACGCCAGCCCAGTCTGCCCCAGACTGCTCAGTCTGCCACACGCCAGCCCAGTCTGCCCCACGCCAGCCCAGTCTGCCACACGCCAGCCCAGTCTGCCCCAGACTGCCCAGTCTGCCCCACGCCAGCCCAGTCTGCCCCACGGCAGCCCAGTCTGCCACACGCCAGCCCAGTCTGCCCCAGACTGCCCAGTCTGCCACACGCCAGCCCAGTCTGACACACGCCAGCTCAGTCTGCCACACGCCAGCCCAGTCTGCCACACGCCAGCTCAGTCTGCCACACGCCAGCCCAGTCTGCCACACGCCAGCCCAGTCTGCCACACGCCAGCTCAGTCTGCCACACGCCAGCCCAGTCTGCCACACGCCAGCCCAGTCTGCCACACGCCAGCTCAGTCTGCCCCAGACTGCTCAGTCTGCCACACGCCAGCCCAGTCTGCCACACGCCAGCCCAGTCTGCTACACGCCAGCTCAGTCTGCCACACGCCAGCCCAGTCAGCCACACGCCAGCCCAGTCTGCCACACGCCAGCCCAGTCTGCCCCAGACTGCTCAGTCTGCCACACGCCAGCCCAGTCTGCCACACGCCAGCCCAGTCTGCCACACGCCAGCTCAGTCTGCCACACGCCAGCCCAGTCTGCCACACGCCAGCCCAGTCTGCCACACGCCAGCCCAGTCTGCCCCAGACTGCTCAGTCTGCCACACGCCAGCCCAGTCTGCCCCAGACTGCTCAGTCTGCAACACGCCAGCTCAGTCTGCCACACGCCAGCCCAGTCTGCCACACGCCAGCTCAGTCTGCCCCAGACTGCTCAGTCTGCCACACGCCAGCCCAGTCTGCCACACGCCAGCCCAGTCTGCCCCAGACTGCTCAGTCTGCCACACGCCAGCCCAGTCTGCCACACGCCAGCTCAGTCTGCCACACGCCAGCCCAGTCTGCCACACGCCAGCCCAGTCTGCCACACGCCAGCCCAGTCTGCCCCAGACTGCCCAGTCTGCCACACGCCAGCTCAGTCTGCCCCACGCCAGCTCAGTCTGCCACACGCCAGCCCAGTCTGCCCCAGACTGCCCAGTCTGCCACACGCCAGCTCAGTCTGCCACACGCCAGCCCAGTCTGCCACACGCCAGCTCAGTCTGCCCCAGACTGCTCAGTCTGCCACACGCCAGCCCAGTCTGCCACACGCCAGCCCAGTCTGCCCCAGACTGCTCAGTCTGCCACACGCCAGCCCAGTCTGCCACACGCCAGCTCAGTCTGCCACACGCCAGCCCAGTCTGCCACACGCCAGCCCAGTCTGCCACACGCCAGCCCAGTCTGCCCCAGACTGCCCAGTCTGCCACACGCCAGCTCAGTCTGCCCCACGCCAGCTCAGTCTGCCACACGCCAGCCCAGTCTGCCCCAGACTGCCCAGTCTGCCACACGCCAGCTCAGTCTGCCACACGCCAGCCCAGTCTGCCCTACGCCAGCCCAGTCTGCCCCAGACTGCCCAGTCTGCCTGACTCAGTCAGCCGCTCTCTCACACGGGGGCCGTGGAAAGCGGAGCTTCAAGCCCCACTCCAGAGGCCGATGCACGGAACCCGAATCAGTGGGTTTTACTGCACAGAACAAGGCCCATCGGCCCATCCTGTCCGTGCCGGCCATGGAGCCCCTCTCTACCCCAATCCCATTGTCCAGCACTTGGTCCGTCGCCTTGTTTGCTGCGGAGTTTCAATCGCTCATCTTCTTAAATGTTGTGAGGGTTCCCGCCTCTCCCACCCTTTCAGGCAGCGAGATTCCCAGCACCCTCTGGGGGAAAAGGGTTTTCCTCACATCCCCTCTAAACCTCCTGCCCCTGACCTTAAATCTCTGCCCCCTGGTTATTGACCCTCTACTGAGGGGAAAGTTCCTTCCAATCCACCCTATCAATGTCCCTCATAATATTGTCCCCCTCGATCAGGCCCCCCTCCCGGCCTTCTCTGCTCCAAGGAAAACAACCCCGGCCTAACCAGCCTCTCCCCATAGCTGAGACGCTCCAGCCCAGGCAGCATCCTGGTGAATCTCCCCTGCACCCTCTCCAGCGCAACCACATCCTCCCTATAGTGTGGCGACGAGAACAGCACACAGTACTCTAGCTGCGGCTTACCCAGTGTTTCATACAGCTCCATCGTAACCTCCCCGCTCTTATACTCTGTGCCTCGGCTAACAAAGGCAGGTATCCCATAGGCCTTCGTAACCACGGCACAGCGGTGAGGACCGCTGCTTCACAGCTCAGAGACCTGGGTTCAATTCGGACCTTGGGTCACTGTCTGTGCGGAGTCTGCACGTCCTCCCCGTGTGTGCGTGGGTTTCCTCCGGATGCACCGGTTTCCTCCCACAGTCTAAAGATGTGCAGGTTAGGTGGATTGGCCAGGCTAAATTGGCCCTTAGTGTCCAAATGTTAGGTGGGGTGACAGGGATAGGGCGTGGGAGTGGGCCGAGGTAGGGGTGCTCCTTCAGAGGGTCGGTGCAGACTCGAGGGGCCGAATGGCCTCCTTCTGCACTGCAGGGATTCTATGGTTAACTACCTCTCGTGCTACCTTCAGAGATCTTTCGACATGCACTCCTGGGTCTCTCTGCACCTCTCTATTTGTCAGAGGGTCAGTACTGAGGGAGTGCCGCACTGTCAGAGGGTCAGTACTGAGGGAGTGCTGCACTGTCAGAGGGTCAGTACTGAGGGAGTGCCGCACTGTCAGAGGGTCAGTACTGAGGGAGTGCTGCACTGTCAGAGGGTCAGTACTGAGGGAGTGCCGCACTGTCAGAGGGTCAGTACTGAGGGAGTGCCGCACTGTCAGGGGGTCAGTACTGAGTGAGTGCCGCAGTGTCAGAGGGTCAGTACTGAGGGAGTGCCGCAGTGTCAGAGGGTCAGTACTGAGGGAGTGCTGCACTGTCAGAGGGTCAGTACTGAGGGAGTGCCGCACTGTCAGAGGGTCAGTACTGAGGGAGTGCCGCACTGTCAGAGGGTCAGTACTGAGGGAGTGCCGCACTGTCAGAGGGGCAGTACTGAGGGAGTGCCGCACTGTCAGGGGGTCAGTACTGAGTGAGTGCCGCAGTGTCAGAGGGTCAGTACTGAGGGAGTGCTGCACTGTCAGAGGGTCAGTACTGAGGGAGTGCCGCACTGTCAGAGGGTCAGTACTGAGGGAGTGCCGCACTGTCAGAGGGTCAGTACTGAGGGAGTGCTGCACTGTCAGAGGGTCAGTACTGAGGGAGTGCTGCACTGTCAGAGGGTCAGTACTGAGGGAGTGCTGCACTGTCAGAGCGTCAGTACTGAGGGAGTGCCGCAGTGTCAGAGGGTCAGTACTGAGTGAGTGCCGCAGTCTCAGAGGGTCAGTACTGAGGGAGTGCCGCACTGTCAGAGGGTCAGTCCTGAGGGAGTGCTGCACTGTCAGATGGTCAGTACTGAGGGAGTGCCGCACTGTCAGAGGGTCAGTACTGAGGGAGTGCCGCACTGTCAGAGGGTCAGTACTGAGGGAGTGCTGCACTGTCAGAACGTCAGTACTGAGGGAGTGCTGCACTGTCAGAGAGTCAGTACTGAGTGAGTGCCGCAGTCTCAGAGGGTCAGTACTGAGGGAGTGCTGCACTGTCAGGGGGTCAGTACTGAGGAAGTGCTGCACTGTCAGAGAGTCAGTACTGAGGGAGTGCCGCACTGTCAGAGGGTCAGTACTGAGGGAGTGCTGCACTGTCAGAGGGTCAGTACTGAGGGAGTGCTGCACTGTCAGAGAGTCAGTACTGAGGGAGTGCTGCACAATCAGGGGGTCAGTACTGAGGAAGTGCTGCACTGTCAGAGAGTCAGTACTGAGGGAGTGCCGCACTGTCAGAGGGTCAGTACTGAGGGAGTGCTGCACTGTCAGGGGGTCAGTACTGAGGGAGTGCCGCACTGTCAGAGGGTCAGTACTGAGGGAGTGCTGCACTGTCAGAGGGTCAGTACTGAGGGAGTGCCGCACTGTCAGAGGGTCAGTACTGAGGGAGTGCTGCACTGTCAGAGGGCCAGTACTGAGGGAGTGCTGCACTGTCAGAGGGTCAGTACTGAGGGAGCGCTGCACTGTCAGAGGGTCAGTACTGAGGGAGTGCTGCACTGTCAGAGGGTCAGTACTGAGGGAGTGCTGCATTGTCAGAGGGTCAGTACTGAGGGAGTGCTGCACTGTCAGAGGGTCAGTACTGAGGGAGTACTGCATTGTCAGAGGGTCAGTACTGAGGGAGTGCCGCCCTGTCAGAGAGTCAGTACTGAGATATTGCTGCACTGTCAGAGGGTCAGTACTGAGGGAGTGCTGCACTGTCAGAGGGTCAGTACTGAGGGAGTGCCGCACTGTCAGAGGGTCAGTACTGAGGGAGTGCTGCACTTTCAGAGGGTCAGTACTGAGGGAATGCTGCACTGTCAGAGAGTCAGTACTGAGGGAGTGCTGCACTGTCAGAAGGTCAGTACTGAGGGAGTGCTGCACTGTCAGAGGGTCAGTACTGAGGGAGTGCTGCACTGTCAGAAGGTCAGTACTGAGGGAGTGCTGCACTGTCAGAGGGTCAGTGCTGAGGGAGTGCTGCACTGTCAGAGGGTCAGTACTGAGGGAGTGCTGCACTGTCAGAGGGTCAGTACTGAGGGAGTGCTGCACTGTCAGAGGGTCAGTATGGAGGGATTGCTGCACTGTCGGAGGGTCAGTACTGAGGGAGTGCTGCACTGTCAGAGGGTCAGTATGGAGGGATTGCTGCACTGTCGGAGGGTCAGTATTGACGGAGTGCTACACTGTGAGAGGGTCAGGACTGAGGGCGTGCTGCACTGTCAGGTTAGTACTGAGGGAGTGCCGCACTGTCAGAGGGGCAGTACTGAGTGAGTGTTGCACTGTCAGTGGGTCACTGCTGAGGGAGTGCCGCAGTGTCAGAGGGTCTGTACTGAGTGAGTGCCGCAGTCTCAGAGGGTCAGTACTGAGGGAGTGCTGCACTGTCAGAGGGTCAGTGCGTAGGGAGTGCCGCACTGTCAGAGGGTCAGTACTGAGGGAGCGCCGCAGTGTCAGAGAGTCAGTACTGAGGGTGTGCTGCACTGTCAGAGGGGCAGTACTGAGTGAGTGCCGCAGTCTCAGAGGGTCAGTACTGAGGGAGTGCTGCACTGTCAGAGGGTCAGTACTGAGGGAGTGCTGCATTGTCAGAGGGTCAGTACTGAGGGAGTGCTGCAATGTCAGAGGGTCAGTACTGAGGGAGTGCCGCAGTGTCGGAGGGTCAGTACTGAGGGAGTGCTGTACTGTCAGAGGGTCAGTACTGAGGGAGTGTTGCACTGTCAGAGGGTCGGTCCTGAGGGAGTGCTGCGCTGTCAGAGGGTCAGTGCTGAGGGAGTGCTGCACTGTCAGAGCGTTAGTACTGAGGTGGGGCTGCACTGTCAGAGAGTCAGTACTGAGGGAGTGCTGCACTGTCAGAGGGTCGGTGCTGAGGGAGCGCCGCGCTGTCAGAGGGTCAGTACTGAGGGAGTGCCGCACTGTCAGAGGGTCAGTACTGAGAGAGTGCTGCACTGTCAGAAGGTCAGTACTGAGGGAGTGCCGCACTGTCAGAGGGTCAGTACTGAGGGAGCGCTGCACTGTCAGAGGGTCAGTACTGAGGGAGCGCTGCACTGTCAGAGGGTCAGTGCTGAGGGAGTGCCGCACTGTCAGAGAGTCAGTGCTGAGGGAGTGCTGACGTTCGAATGCTATACTGATATTCCATCTGCGTTATCTGAAGGACACAACGGATCGCTGTTTGAAGGAAGAAAGGGAAGCCCTTGTGGAACGTGGGCCAGCATTTACCCTCCAGCAACACCGACAGAGGTCGAGGCCCCTTCTTGCGGACTCTTGCTGTGCGACCGCAGTGACGGCGTCTCTAAAAAAAAAACTTAATTGCCGCGAAGGCGTGAAGGGACGTCCGGGATATCTGTCCCTCTTGCCGATTTACTCACCAGGTCGCCGATGATCTCCAGGATGCGTCGTTTAGCCGCCTCCACACAGTCCTTTGCCCCCTTGAGCATGACTCTGTCGCTCTGGACGCCTGTGCGGGGGAAACTGACCGTCACCCCTCCGTACTCCTCCGCAATCTCCCGCAGCACCTGCCCACGGCGCGCCACAAAGTGCCGGTGATATTTGGGGTCCACGATCATGAAGTCTTCAATGACGTTGTCCTGTGGTGAAAAGGGCTACAGGATCAGTAGGCCGCAGGTCCCTCTGGTTGGCACCTCAGATAGTCGTGGCGAACCGCACACGGAGAGAGATCCCCCCCCGGAGTGCCTCAGTTTAACACCAGCTGCTGTCCTTCAGTATTGAGTTAGGTAGATTCTAACTCCACACAGCAATGCGGTGGACTCTTAACTGCCCCCGTGGAATGGCCGCCCAGTTCATGGGCGGTTTGGGACGGGCGGCGGCCCGTGCCATGGAACCAATTTTTTTTTTAAAAAAAGGATTGTGCTGGGTGCTACGTAAATGCAAGTTTCGCTTCTCTTCACAACGAGGTGGCGGGGAGGTGGAATTAACGGCGGGAACTCACCAGGTTCTGAATGAGAATCTCCAGTTCCTTGTGGGCCTGTTTTATCGCCTCCTCCTTTCCCACGATGGTGATCAGCTCCTGGTCCCGGTCGTCTGCCGCCGGGAAAATGATGCGGGCCCCTGTGCGGTCGCGCACCCTGCGGATGTTCCCGCCGCCCCTTCCGATGAGGAACTTGTGGTATTCCGGCCTTGCGTGCAGCTCCACGGTACAGTTGTTAATTTGCTGCGGGGTAGGACGACACAATTAATCTCAAACCACCCCACTGTGCTCTTTCCAACACGGTCTCATAATCCCAGCCGCTCTCCCAATTCCTCTGGTTAGCGACCCTTCCGTCACCGGGACCGGTCTCCCCAGCCCTATTCCATCAAAACCCTTCATGATCCCGAAAACCTCCGCCTCTGGGCCTTGTCTGCTCGAAGGAGAATAGTCCCAGCTTTCTCCACATTCAACCCCCATCTCCTCATCCCTGGTTCCGGTCTGGTCAGTCTCCCCTTCCTCCTGTCCCAAGGCCTTGACATCCATCGGGAGCAACGGTGCCCAGGAATGAGCACCGTACTCCAGCGCTATGGAGCAAGAACCTCCTTGCGTGTGCACTAGTCCCCTATTCACAAAACCAAGGACTCCCGTGTGCTTTTTAGACCCCCTCAATGAGTTCTGAGAGGTTGACTGTGGGATGGACAAGAACACACGAAGTAGGAGCAGGGAGTGGACCACTCGGCCCGTCCAGCCTGCTCCGCCATTCAATACTATCCTGGCTGACCTTGGGGCCTCGACTCCATTTTCCCACCCACTCCCCGTACCCCTTAATTCCCGGGGAGATCCAAAGTCTTCCCCCATCCCACAGCCTTAAATGTATTCAACGATGGAGCTCCCACAATGCTCTGGGGTGGAGAATGCCAAAGGTTCACAAACCCTTTGGGTGAAGAGATTTCTCCTCAACTCAGTCCCAAAATGGCTGACTCCATCCCAAAATGGCCGACTCTGTCCCAAAATGGCTGACTCCATCCCAAAATGGCTGACTCTGTCCCAAAATGGCTGACTCCATCCCAAAATGGCCGACTCTGTCCCAAAATGGCCAACTCCATCCCAAAATGGCCGACTCCCTTATCCTAAGACTGTTTCAGATTCCCTGACCAGCGGGAACAATCTCTCCGCGTCCTCCCTGTCAAACCCTTTAGAATCCTCAATGGGATCGCCTCTCATTCTTCTAAACTCCAGAGAATAAACCCAATTTACTCAGCCCCTCATCACAGGACAACGCCCTCATCCCGGGGGCCAATCTAGTGAACCTTCGCTCTCCTCCCTCCAATGCAGGTTTAACCCAAAACTGCGCGCACTGCTCCAGATGCGGTCTTGCCAAAACCCTGTAACAACTCAAGCAATATTTCTTTATTCTTGTACTCCAATCCTCTTGCATATTTAGCTGGCTCTCTCCAGAACAGCAGCCCACTCCCCACCTCTTTCTCCCTCTCGTCAGGTTCCTCAATTCCCTCAGGAAAGCCTCGATGGAACCTGCCTCCGCCTCACTCTCGGGCAGCGCCTTCCCGATCCTAACCCCTCGCCGGGTGAAAAGGGTTCTCCTCCCGTCTCCCTCGCTCCCTTCACCAATCCCCTTCAATCTGTGCCCCTCTCGTTCTCAATACTCCCACTAATGGGAACAGTGTCGCCCCAAATCTACTCTGCCCAGAGGGTCTGGAACCCGGGCTGGAAGGGGCAGGAAGGCCACCCACTGCTCCGCAAGGCCTCCTCGCGGAATTCGCTAAACGCGGCATGGCGATGGAGTCGGTAGGCTTCAAAAAGATACCCCATAACGCCAACCTCAGGCAGCTCTCCAGTGCTGCAGACAGGTTCATACGTAAAATTAACAGAAGTACCTCGGGGCCTTATGGTGCGATGATGGCGGAAGAGGCAGTGTCTGTGGAGGGGGGGGGTTAAGGCCAAGTTGGCGGAAGGAGTTGGGGTTTGAGCTGGAGGAGGGGGTGCGGTGTGAGGTTCTGCGTCGGGTGGAAGCAACATCATCATGTGCGAGGTTAGGGCTGATACCAGCTGAGGGTAGTCCACAGGGCCCATTTGACCAAATCCAGGGTGAGCAGGTTGTTTGCACGTGTGGAAGATGAGTGTGAGCGCTGTGGGAGGGGCCCAGCCAACAATGTACATATGTTCCGCTCGTGTCCTAAGTTGTGCCGTTCCGGGTCTCCTTCTCTTAAGGTTAACGTGCAGGTTCAGTCGGCAGTTAGGAAGGCAAATGCAATGTTAGCATTCCTGTCGAGAGGGCTAGAATACAAGACCAGGGATGTACTTCTGAGGCTGTATAAGGCTCTGGTCAGACCCCATTTGGAGTATTGTGGGCAGTTTTGGGCCCCGTATCTAAGGAAGGATGTGCTGGGGCCTTGGAAAGGGTCCAGAGGAGGTTCACAAGAATGATCCCAGGAATGAAGAGCTTGTCGTACGAGGAGCGGTTGGGGACTCTGGGTCTGTACTCGTTGGGGTTTAGAAGGATGAGGGGGGATCTTATTGAAACTTACAGGATACTGCGAGGCCTGGGTAGAGTGGACGTGGAGAGGATGTTTCCACTTGTAGGAGAAACTAGAACCAGAGGACTCAATCTCAGACTGACGGGACGATCCTTTAAAACAGAGATGAGGAGGAATTTCTTCAGCCAGAGGGTGGGGAATCTGTGGAACTCTTTGCCGCAGAAGGCTGTGGAGGCCAAATCACTGAGTGTCTTTAAGACAGAGATAGATAGGTTCTTGATTAATGAGGGGATCGGGGTTACGGGGAGAAGGCAGGAGAATGGGGATGAGAAAATATCCGCCATGATTGAATGGCGGAGCAGACTCGATGGGCCGAATGGCCGCCTTCTGCTCCAATGGCTTAATTGCACAATTCAAAGCCACGATGAGAGAACAAATGCCTTTGAGTGAGCATTTGATGGCCCAAGGGGCCTTTCCTCATCCCTGCCCTTTCTGAAAAAATGAAAATTGCTTATTGTCACAAGTAGGCTTCAAATGAAGTTACTGTGAAAAGCCCCTAGTCGCCACATTCCGGCGCCTGGTCGGGGAGGCTGTTACGGGAACAGGCTGTTCTTGTGTGTAATCACAGCCTTCAGGTACTGCTGTCTCCCAGTCCCAAAGATCGGAAAGGTAGTGAAGGAGAGGAGGGATAGCTACCAATCAAGTATCTATCCAGAACTCTGAAATAAGAACAGAAAAACTGCTGGAAATAGCTCAATGCAGCTATGAGATCTTCAGATCTCGGTTTCCAGCTGCATTTCATTGATCACACTTATTGCATCAACCTTCATGCAGTTTCCACCATAGTCTTTTGCTCATGTTTATAGTTGGGCTGTAACTGTGCAAACTGTGCCACCCTGTGAGGGTAAAATCAAGCCAACTAGCTTCCTATGAGTCATTCAAGGTGCCATGAGAAAATTATTTCAAGCAACATTTTTTTTCCCAAGTAACTGAAATTTCCCATCTCCAAAATAAATCACTAAATATCACCACCCTTTCCTTCTCCTTTAAGGCACTACTTACAGCCTCCTGACCAGGCTTTCGGTCACCTGCCCTGATATCTCCTCACATGGCCCGGTGCCGAATTTTGTTTGAAAATGCTCCTGGGTCACTATATGAATGGACACGGTTGTTGGGATACCTTCTCCTCGGCCAGCTGAAGCAGCTGTTTCCTTGCTTTCTCCACTTCCTCCACGGGACCCCTGATGGTGACTTTGTCACTGCCCGAGCCTTCAGAGGGGAAATGGATGTGCACTCCTCCGCAATCCTCCATGAGTGACCGCACCAAACGCCCCTTGGCACCTATCAGGGAGTTGTGCAGCTTGGCAGGGATCGAAACATCCACTTCCTTGATGTTCGCCTGTGGCAAACACAGCAACAATTAAACAGAGATACCCAAGCACACATACACACGCGCGCACACACACACAACCACACACTTACAAACTGTCATATGAGAGTACCTTTAAGAATAGGGTGTTTATCAAATAGCTGCAGTGATGTCAGAGTGTGAGTGGAGCCGGGTCGGAGAATCCTCGGTGGGCAGCGTGAATCCCGCCCCGCCGCTCCGACGCCGGCTGCCGTATTCTCCTGTGCCGGTTTTTGGGCAGGGGCGGGTTTACGCTGCGCCGGTCGGGGGCCACTGGCAGTGCCCTCCCCCCGGCAATTCTCCGGGCCCCGATGGGCCGAGTGGCCGTCGTTTCCTGGCCAGTCCCGCCGGCGTGAAATGGACATGGTCCATCAAGGTGGGACCTGGCTTGTAGGCCGGATAGGCGAGTCCTCGGGGGGACCCCCACGGTGGCCTGGCCCGCAATCGGGGCCCACCGATCTGCGGGCGGGCCTGCGCCGTGGGGGAACCCCTTCCTTCCGCGCTGGCCTCTGTAGGGCGCCACCATGGCCGGCGCGGAGAAGAACCCCCCTGCCCATTCGCAGGAAACACGCCGGCCGGTCTGCGCATGTGCGGAACTACGCCGGCCCTTCAGCGCCGATTTGCGCGGCGCCGACCCCATCCGGCGCCAGCCTAGTCCCCCCGGAAGTGCAGAGGATTCCGTAACTTCTGGTTGGCTCGACGCCGGAGTGGTTCGCGCCGTTCTTGACGCCGGGCCATCCTGCCGATTGTGGGAGAATCCCGCCCCGATCTCTGTGCCAAAAAGGGTCTTTTGTCTTATGGATGTTAAGAAGGAAAGATTAAGGTTTACTTATAGAATAATTGTATCTGTGGGGAGGATTGGTGTTGATAGTTGTTACGATGTTTACTATGGGTTTGTAAAATGTTAACTGGATTCATAAATAAACATTGTTTTAATTTAAAAGTACTTTAATTCTCTGTCGCATCACACCTGTAACGTAGGCCCATGTGCTCCCCACAACCACAATCTAGTAAATGTTGTGGGTCAGGTGAACTCCGTGATACACTTTGGGGTTCTCTCAACCCTGGCCCATAACAAAACACAATACACATCTGTTACCGCTCCCAACTTTCAGAAGGCTGCCTGCAGGGGACACAGACAATGCTCATGTTACTAACATCCGTAGCTGTAAGAGAAGACAACTTACAAAACTGATGTTGTTTTAAAAAGCCGTGGCCCACTCTAGTGTACCTCTGAAGGGGAGCAAGGTGTGGCTAATGTTATGGGCCAGGGTTTAAAACTCCAAAGTATGTTGTGAAATACACCTGACCTACAACCTTCATGTTGAATTTGGTTAGGATGAGCACAAGAGCATTCAACTTGAGGTGTAATTCAACAGTCTTCCAACACCTTAATCAAAACAAGCTTTATTCTAATAACTTAGTTAACATTTATATATATACATAAACAAACAGCAAGAATTTTTTATCAATTACAGATATAAAGATACCACCCAGCTACAGTAATCTATGTATAACACTTGATGAATTCCCCCTTAACTGTTCCAATTCAAAAACAAAATCCCCCAAAACCCCTTTTCAAGGGCGTGACCCAGCACTCTGCATTCTGACTTGAATAAGACTGGCTTTCCCTGAGATTCTGACCCCGTCTCACCAGCAGATGTGACTCCTTCCTGAGAGCAAACCATATCTGTTAAGTTCCCAAAGCAGGTAGCTATAATCAATGTTTTTCTTTTTACTGGAACAACTCTTTGAAACGAAAATAGAGCGAGACAGGCCAGAAAACTTATTTTCTCTGCCTTCAAAACAGCAGTCAAAACTGAAAGGGAAACCAAAATCAGCTCACGCAGCCACAGCCCAGCTCCACCCACACAATGACATCACTGAAGCCATGCGATAAGACAAAAACCTTTCTTCAAGGGGCACTCCCAAGGCAGTAACAACATTCGCACTTGGTCTCCAGAACTGAAGGTTTGGGTTACTCCATCTTTTCCCGTGAGAATTCCAACTCAGGCCTTGTCACTTGGCATGTCTGACTGAGCCTGAACCGAAACTTGCTCGTATAGTCCGACAGATTTGGCGGGGGTATCACCCGCCAAACACTTTTTCTTTCAAACACGTTAAAGGCCCACGCACAGAGTAGCCAAACCAACTCAGGTGGTCTGAATCCCAATGATTCCTGGACTATCGGCGATTGACGGCACTGTGGCACAGCGGTTAGCACCGCTGCCTCACAGCGTTCGAGACCCGGTTCTATTCCACCCTCGTGTCACTGTCTGTGCGGAGTCCGCACGTTCTCCCCGTGTGTGCGTGGGTTTCCTCCGGGTGCTCCGGTTTCTTCCCACAGTCCAAAGATGTGCAGGTTAGGGTGGATTGGCCGTGTTAAATTGCCCCTTGGTGTCCAAGAGTTAAGTAGGGTTATAGGGTTGCAGGGAGGGGAGTGGGCCTCAGTAGGGTGTTCTTTCAGAGGGCCGGTGCAGTCTCGATGGGCCGAACAGCCTCCTTCTGCACTGTAGGGATTCTACGAAACATCAAGAGATGTACACCTTCACCCCGACCTCGTTCAAATTCACAGCAGTAAGTTCCTAACATACTTTTTTTTTTTAAATTTAGAGTGGCCAATTCATTTTTTCCAATTAAGTTAGTGTGGCCAATTCACCTACCCTGCACATCTTTGGGTTGTGGGGGCGAAACCCACGCATACACGGGGGAGAACGTGCAAACTCCACACGGACAGTGACCCGGGGCCAGAAAGTACTGGGCATCGTCCCTCAATATGGCGAGCGGGTGGAAAGCATTCTAATCATCATCAGACAAAGACACCACGCTCTCCCGTAATAAATGGCTCATACTCTTCAAGAACTGGCTCCCACACCCCCACCCCCGTCACGAGCAGGTGTTGCCACTGCGTTAGTCTTCACAACGAAACTGGAAGAAGACCTAACCTTTTCCAGGTGAGCTGAACTCTTCAACGGGGCTTTTGTCTCGTGCTTCACACAATCCCCTGAAGAGGAGATCTCCAGGATTCAGCACATTCGCATCAGTTACCACAGCTGCTCCAGTGGCCTCAAGAACGTTTTATTCATTTATTTATAAGTAACCGAGTTATCAGGGAGATTCCTTTCGAAGTCCTCCACGAGCAACACCCCACTGCGTTTTTTAAAGTCTAGAATTTATTTCCATAGAATCCCTACAGTGCATTCGGCCCGTCGAGTCTGTACCGGCCCTCTGAAGAGCACCCTACCTAGGTCCACTCGCCCGCCCCTTCCCCGTAACCCCATCCAACCGGCACATCTCTGGACACGACGGGGCAATTTATCACGGCCAATCCACCGAACCTGCACACCTCTGGACTGTGGTAGGAAACCGGAGCACCCGGAGGAAACCCACGCAGACACGGGGAGAACGTGCAGACTCCCCGCACACCCACCCGAGGCTGGAATCGAACCCGGGCCCCTGGCGTTGTGAGGCAGCGGTGCTAACCACCTTTCCTGATAGTCACACCCCCTGTCAAAGAGGCTGCCTTTCTCTCTGGCAAATTCAACGCAAATCTGGCCCTCCTGCTCTCCGACAACTTGTAAAGCGCTGTCGATACGCTTCAGGAACGAGCTGGCACTCTCCCGTGTCTTCGTACCGCAATCTTTGCTCGGTGGACAAGGCTGAATAGGCTGGCCGAGCTTCACCAGTCAATACACATTGCAATAACAGAGCCCAGACTTCCCTGCGGCCAATTCAAAAGTGCAAAAAATACTTCGCCGCTTCTTGGTCAAGAGGCGTCTGTCTAAAGTGCCGGCTAACCATCAAAACTGGATGTGAGGGTTGCTTGGCCACGAGCACCCAATTCAATCTCTCACTCGCAATGCTGAACCCACCTCTAGTTTCTTACTTTCAAGCTCAGGTTGAAGCTCTGTACCTGAAGGCGTTGAGGACGACGATCTCCCATTCTCAGCGAGTACGCAAGTAAAGCATTGAGCTCAACCAACGCTTGCGCTAAAACACGTTTTGCTTCCTTTTTACAAGATTTCCAAAGAACAACGAAAGGTAGAGCACAGGAAGAGACCCTTTGGCCATTCAAGCCTGTGCCGACTTGATTTTGACTTGATTTGTGGTCAGCAGAGCCGATGGGCAGCACTTTCAAACCCACATTAAATTGTTCAGAAGTTCAATTAGTAATAAACTCGTCAAGTACATAATCCATGTTCCTTTAACGCAAACTAATCAAATACCTCGTCAAAAATAGAGATTATAGCACCTCAAACAGACCCGTCCCCACCAGTACTGTACCCCAGTGTTATACAGTAACAGACCCGTCCCCACCAGTACTGTACCCCAGTGTTATACAGTGACAGACCCGTCCCCACCAGTACTGTGCCCCAGTGTTATACAGTGACAGACCCATCCCCACCAGTACTGTACCCCAGTGTTATACAGTGACAGACCCGCCCCCACCAGTACTGTACCCCAGTGATATACAGTGACAGACCCGTCCCCACCAGTACTGTACCCCAGTGATATACAGTGACAGACCCGTCCCCACCAGTACTGTACCCCAGTGTTATACAGTGACAGACCCGTCCCCACCAGTACTGTACCCCAGTGTTATACAGCGACAGACCCGTCCCCACCAGTACTGTACCCCAGTGTTATACAGTGACAGACCCATCCCCACCAGTACTGTACCCCAGTGTTATACACTGACAGACCCGTCCCCACCAGTACTGTACCCCAGTGTTATACAGTGACAGACCTGTCCCCACCAGTACTGTGCCCCAGTGTTATACAGTGACAGACCCGTCCCCACCAGTACTGTACCCCAGTGTTATACAGTGACAGACCCATCCCCACCAGTACTGTACCCCAGTGTTATACAGTGACAGACCCGTCCCCACCAGTAATGTACCCCAGTGTTATACAGTGACAGACCCGTCCCCACCAGTACTGTACCCCAGTGTTATACAGTGACAGGCCCATCCCCACCAGTACTGTACCCCAGTGTTATACACTGACAGACCCGTCCCCACCAGTACTGTACCCCAGTGTTATACAGTGACAGACCCGTCCCCACCAGTACTGTACCCCAGTGTTATAGTGACAGACCCATCCCCACCAGTACTGTACCCCAGTGTTACACAGTGACAGACCCGTCCCCACCAGTACTGAATCCCAGTGTTATACAGTGACCGACCCATCCCCACCAGTACTGTACCCCAGTGTTATACAGTGACAGACCCGTCCCCACCAGTACTGAATCCCAGTGTTATACAGTGACAGACCCGTCCCCACCAGTACTGTACCACAGTGTTATACAGTGACAGACCCGTCCCCACCAGTACTGTACCCCAGTGTTATACAGTGACAGACCCGTCCCCACCAGTACTGTACCCCAGTGTTATACAGTGACAGACCCGTCCCCACCAGTACTGTACCCCAGTGTTATACAGTGACAGACCCGTCCCCACCAGTACTGTACCCCAGTGTTATACAGTGACAGGCCCATCCCCACCAGTACTGTACCCCAGTGTTATACACTGACAGACCCGTCCCCACCAGTACTGTACCCCAGTGTTATACAGTGACAGACCCGTCCCCACCAGTACTGTACCCCAGTGTTATAGTGACAGACCCATCCCCACCAGTACTGTACCCCAGTGTTACACAGTGACAGACCCGTCCCCACCAGTACTGAATCCCAGTGTTATACAGTGACCGAACCATCCCCACCAGTACTGTACCCCAGTGTTATACAGTGACAGACCCGTCCCCACCAGTACTGAATCCCAGTGTTATACAGTGACAGTCCCGTCCCCACCAGTACTGTACCACAGTGTTATACAGTGACAGACCCGTCCCCACCAGTACTGTACCCCAGTGTTATACAGTGACAGACCCGTCCCCACCAGTACTGCACCCCAGTGTAATACAGTGCCAGACCCGTCCCCACCAGTACTGTACCCCAGTGTTATACAGTGACAGACCCGTCCCCACCAGTACTGTACCCCAGTGTTATACAGTGACAGACCCGTCCCTACCAGTACTGTACCCCAGTGTTATACAGCGACAGACCCGTCCCCACCAGCACTGTCCCCCAGTGTTATACAGTGACAGACCCGTCCCCACCAGTGCTGTACCCGTGTTATACAGTGACACACCCGTCCCCACCAGTACTGTACCCCAGTGTGAAACAGCGACAGACCCGTCCCCACCAGTACTGTACCCCAGTGTTATACAGTGACAGACCCGTCCCGACCAGTACTGTACCCCAGTGTTATACAGCGACAGACCCGTCCCCACCAGTACTGTACCCCAGTGTTATACAGTGACAGACCCGTCCCCACCAGTACTGAATCCCAGTGTTATACAGTGACAGACCCGTCCCCACCAGTACTGCACCCCAGTGTTATACAGCGACAGACCCGTCCCCACCAGTACTGTACCCCAGTGTTATACAGTGACAGACCCGTCCCTACCAGTACTGTACCCCAGTGTTATACAGTGACAGACCCGTCCCCACCAGTACTGCACCCCAGTGTAATACAGTGACAGACCCGTCCCCACCAGTACTGTACCCCAGTGTTATACAGTGACAGACCCGTCCCCACCAGTACTGTACCCCAGTGTTATACAGCGACAGACCCGTCCCCACCAGTACTGTACCCCAGTGTTATACAGTGACAGACCCGTCCCCACCAGTACTGTACCCCAGTGTTATACAGCGACAGACCCATCCCCACCAGTACTGTACCCCAGTGTTATACAGTGACAGACCCGTCCCCACCAGTACTGTACCCCAGTGTTATACAGCGACAGACCCATCCCCACCAGTACTGTACCCCAGTGTTATACAGTGACAGACCCGTCCCCACCAGTACTGTACCCCAGTGTTATACAGTGACAGACCCGTCCCCACCAGTACTGTAACCCAGTGTTATACAGTGACAGTCCCGTCCCCACCAGTACTGTACCCCAGTGTTATACAGTGACAGACCTGTCCCCACCAGTACTGTACCCCAGTGTTATACAGCGACAGACCCGTCCCCACCAGTACTGTACCCCAGTGTTATACAGTGACAGACCCGTCCCCACCAGTACTGTACCCCAGTGTTATACAGCGACAGACCCGTCCCCACCAGTACTGTACCCCAGTGTTATACAGTGACAGACCCGTCCCCACCAGTACTGTACCCCAGTGTTATACAGCGACAGACCTGTCCCCACCAGTACTGTACCCCAGTGTTATACAGTGACAGACCTGTCCCCACCAGTACTGTACCCCAGTGTTATACAGTGACAGACCTGTCCCCACCAGTACTGTACCCCAGTGTTATACAATGACAGACCTGTCCCCACCAGTACTGTACCCCAGTGTTATACAGTGACAGACCCGTCCCCACCAGTACTGTACCCCAGTGTTATTCAGTGACAGACCCGTCCCCACCAGTACTGTACCCCAGTGTTATACAGTGACAGACCCGTCCCCACCAGTGCTGTACCCCAGTGTTATACAGCGACAGACCCGTCCCCACCAGTACTGTACCCCAGTGTTATACAACGACAGAGCCGTCCCCACCAGTACTGTACCCCAGTGTTATACAGTGACAGACCCGTCCCCACGAGTACTGTACCCCAGTGTTATACAGCGACAGACCCATCCCCACCAGTACTGTACCCCAGTGTTATACAGCGACAGACCCGTCCCCACCAGTACTGTACCCCAGTGTTATACAGTGACAGACCCATCCCCACCAGTACTGTAACCCAGTGTTATACAGTGACAGTCCCGTCCCCACCAGTACTGTACCCCAGTGTTATACAGTGACAGACCCGTCCCCACCAGTACTGTACCCCAGTGTTATACAGTGACAGACCCGTCCCCACCAGTACTGTACCCCAGTGTTATACAGCGACAGACCCGTCCCCACCAGTACTGTACCCCAGTGTTATACAGTGACAGACCCGTCCCCACCAGTACTGTACCCCAGTGTTATACAGCGACAGACCTGTCCCCACCAGTACTGTACCCCAGTGTTATACAGTGACAGACCCGTCCCCACCAGTACTGTACCCCAGTGTTATACAGTGACAGACCCGTCCCCACCAGTACTGTACCCCAGTGTTATACAGCGACAGACCCATCCCCACCAGTACTGTACCCCAGTGTTATACAGTGACAGACCCGTCCCCACCAGTACTGTACCCCAGTGTTATACTGTGACAGACCCGTCCCCACCAGTACTGTAACCCAGTGTTATACAGTGACAGTCCCGTCCCCACCAGTACTGTACCCCAGTGTTATACAGTGACAGACCTGTCCCCACCAGTACTGTACCCCAGTGTTATACAGCGACAGACCCGTCCCCACCAGTACAGTACCCCAGTGTTATACAGTGACAGACCCGTCCCCACCAGTACTGTACCCCAGTGTTATACAGCGACAGACCCGTCCCCACCAGTACTGTACCCCAGTGTTATACAGTGACAGACCCGTCCCCACCAGTACTGTACCCCAGTGTTATACAGCGACAGACCTGTCCCCACCAGTACTGTACCCCAGTGTTATACAGTGACAGACCTGTCCCCACCAGTACTGTACCCCAGTGTTATACAGTGACAGACCTGTCCCCACCAGTACTGTACCCCAGTGTTATACAATGACAGACCTGTCCCCACCAGTACTGTACCCCAGTGTTATACAGTGACAGACCCGTCCCCACCAGTACTGTACCCCAGTGTTATTGAGTGACAGACCCGTCCCCACCAGGACTGTACCCCAGTGTTATACAGTGACAGACCCGTCCCCACCAGTGCTGTACCCCAGTGTTATACAGCGACAGACCCGTCCCCACCAGTACTGTACCCTAGTGTTATACAGTGACAGACCCGTCCCTACCAGTACTGTACCCCAGTGTTATACAACGACAGAGCCGTCCCCACCAGTACTGTACCCCAGTGTTATACAGTGACAGACCCGTCCCCACGAGTACTGTACCCCAGTGTTATACAGCGACAGACCCATCCCCACCAGTACTGTACCCCAGTGTTATACAGTGACAGACCCGTCCCCACCAGTACTGTACCCCAGTGTTATACAGTGACAGACCCATCCCCACCAGTACTGTAACCCAGTGTTATACAGTGACAGTCCCGTCCCCACCAGTACTGTACCCCAGTGTTATACAGTGACAGACCCGTCCCCACCAGTACTGTACCCCAGTGTTATACAGTGACAGACCCGTCCCCACCAGTACTGTACCCCAGTGTTATACAGCGACAGACCCGTCCCCACCAGTACTGTACCCCAGTGTTATACAGCGACAGACCTGTCCCCACCAGTACTGTACCCCAGTGTTATACAGTGACAGACCTGTCCCCACCAGTACTGTACCCCAGTGTTATACAGTGACAGACCTGTCCCCACCAGTACTGTACCCCAGTGTTATACAATGACAGACCTGTCCCCACCAGTACTGTACCCCAGTGTTATACAGTGACAGACCCGTCCCCACCAGTACTGTACCCCAGTGTTATTCAGTGACAGACCCGTCCCCACCAGTACTGTACCCCAGTGTTATACAGTGACAGACCCGTCCCCATCAGTGCTGTACCCCAGTGTTATACAGCGACAGACCCGTCCCCACCAGTACTGTACCCCAGTGTTATACAGTGACAGACCCGTCCCCACCAGTACTGAATCCCAGTGTTATACATTGACAGACCCGTCCCCACCAGTACAGTACCACAGTGTTATACAGTGACAGACCCGTCCCTACCAGTACTGTACCCCAGTGTTATACAGTGACAGACCCGTCCCCACCAGTACTGCACCCCAGTGTAATACAGTGACAGACCCGTCCCCACCAGTACTGTACCCCAGTGTTATACAGTGACAGACCCGTCCCCACCAGTACTGTACCCCAGTGTTATACAGTGACAGACCCGTCCCTACCAGTACTGTACCCCAGTGTTATACAGCGACAGACCCGTCCCCACCAGTACTGTACCCCAGTGTTATACAGTGACAGACCCGTCCCCACCAGTACTGTACCCCAGTGTTATACAGTGACAGACCCATCCCCACCAGTACTGTACCCCAGTGTTATACAGTGACAGACCCGTCCCCACCAGTCCTGTACCCCAGTGTTATACAGTGACAGACCCATCCCCACCAGTACTGTAACCCAGTGTTATACAGTGACAGTCCCGTCCCCACCAGTACTGTACCCCAGTGTTATACAGTGACAGACCTGTCCCCACCAGTACTGTACCCCAGTGTTATACAGCGACAGACCCGTCCCCACCAGCACTGTACCCCAGTGTTATACAGTGACAGACCCGTCCCCACCAGTACTGTACCCCAGTGTTATACAGCGACAGACCCGTCCCCACCAGTACTGTACCCCAGTGTTATACAGCGACAGACCCGTCCCCACCAGTGCTGTACCCCAGTGTTATACAGCGACAGACCCGTCCCCACCAGTACTGTACCCCAGTGTTATACAGTGACAGACCTGTCCCCACCAGTACTGTACCCCAGTGTTATACAGCGACAGACCCGTCCCCACCAGTGCTGTACGTCAGTGTTATACAGTGACAGACCCGTCCCCACCAGTACTGTACCCCAGTGTTATACAGTGACAGACACGTCCCCACCAGTACTGTACCCGAGTGTTATACAGCGACAGACCCGTCCCCACCAGTACTGTACCCCAGTGTTATACAGTGACAGACCTGTCCCCACCAGTACTGTACCCCAGTGTTATACAGCGACAGACCCGTCCCCACCAGTGCTGTACGTCAGTGTTATACAGTGACAGACCCGTCCCCACCAGTACTGTACCCCAGTGTTATACAGTGACAGACCCGTCCCCACCAGTACTGTACCCGAGTGTTATACAGTGACAGACCCGTCCCCACCAGTACTGTACCCCAGTGTTATACAGTGACAGACACGTCCCCACCAGTACTGTACCCGAGTGTTATACAGTGACAGACACGTCCCCACCAGTACTGTACCCCATTGTTATACAGTGACAGACCCGTCCCCACCAGTACTGTACCCCAGTGTTATACAGTGACAGACACGTCCCCACCAGTACTGTACCCCAGTGTTATACAGCGACAGACCCGTCCCCACCAGTACTATACCCCAGTGTTATACAGTGACAGACCCGTCCCCACCAGTACTGTACCCCAGTGTTATACAGTGACAGACCCGTCCCCACCAGTACTGTACCCCAGTGTTATACAGCGACAGACCCGTCCCCACCAGTACTGTACCCCAGTGTTATACAGCGACAGACCCGTCCCCACCAGTACTGTACCCCAGTGTTATACAGTGACAGACCCGTCCCCACCAGTACTGTACCCCAGTGTTATACAGTGACAGACCCGTCCCCACCAGTACTGTACCCCAGTGTTATACAGTGACAGACCTGTCCCCACCAGTACTGTACCCCAGTGTTATACAGTGACAGACCTGTCCCCACCAGTACTGTACCCCAGTGTTATACAATGACAGACCTGTCCCCACCAGTACTGTACCCCAGTGTTATACAGTGACAGACCCGTCCCCACCAGTACTGTACCCCAGTGTTATTCAGTGACAGACCCGTCCCCACCAGTCCTGTACCCCAGTGTTATACAGTGACAGACCCGTCCCCACCAGTGCTGTACCCCAGTGTTATACAGCGACAGACCCGTCCCCACCAGTACTGTACCCCAGTGTTATACAGTGACAGACCCGTCCCCACCAGTACTGAATCCCAGTGTTATACAGTGACAGACCCGTCCCCACCAGTACTGTACCCCAGTGTTATACAGTGACAGACCCGTCCCCACCAGTACTGTACCCCAGTGTTATACAGTGACAGACCCGTCCCTACCAGTACTGTACCCCAGTGTTATACAGCGACAGACCCGTCCCCACCAGTACTGTACCCCAGTGTTCTACAGGGACAGACCCGTCCCCACCAGTACTGTACCCCAGTGTTATACAGTGACAGACCCATCCCCACCAGTACTGTACCCCAGTGTTATACAGTGACAGACCCGTCCCCACCAGTCCTGTACCCCAGTGTTATACAGTGACAGACCCATCCCCACCAGTACTGTAACCCAGTGTTATACAGTGACAGTCCCGTCCCCACCAGTACTGTACCCCAGTGATATACAGTGACAGACCTGTCCCCACCAGTACTGTACCCCAGTGTTATACAGTGACAGACCCGTCCCCACCAGTAATGTACCCCAGTGTTATAGTGACAGACCCGTCCACACCAGTACTGTACCCCAGTGTTATACAGCGACAGACCCGCCCCCACCAGTACTGTACCCCAGTGTTATACAGTGACAGACCCGTCCCCACCAGTACTGTACCCCAGTGTTATACAGTGACAGGCCCCTCCCCACCAGTACTGTACCCCAGTGTTATACAGTGACAGACCCGTCCCCACAAGTACTGTACCCCAGTGTTATACAGTGACAGACCCATCCCCACCAGTACTGTACTCCAGTGTTATACAGTGACAGACCCGTCCCTACCAGTACTGTACCCCAGTGTTATATAGCGACAGACCCGTCTCCACCAGCACTGTACCCCAGTGTTATACAGTGACAGACCCGTCCCCACCAGTACTGTACCCCAGTGTTATAGTGACAGACCCGTCCCCACCAGTACTGTACCCCAGTGTTATACGGTGACAGACCCGTCCCCACCAGTACTGTCCCCAGTGTTATACAGTGACAGTCCCGTTCCCACCAGTACTGTACCCCAGTGTTATACAGTGACCGACCCGTCCCCACCAGTACTGTACCCCAGTGTTATACAGCGACAGACCCGTCCCCACCAGTACTGTACCCCAGTGTTATACATTGACAGACCCATCCCCACCAGTACTGTACCCCAGTGTTATACAGCAACAGACCCATCCCCGCCAGTACTGTACCCCAGTGTTATACAGTGACAGACTCCTCCCCACCAGTATTGTATCCCAGTGTTATACAGTGACAGACCCGTCCCCATCAGTACCGTACCCCAGTGTTATACAGTGACAGACCCGTCCCCACCAGTATTGTATCCCAGTGTTATACAGTGATAGACCCGTCCCCATCAGTACCATACCCCAGTGTTATACAGTGACATACCCAACCCCACCAGTGCTGTACCCCAGTGTTATACAGTGACAGACCCGTCCCCACCTGTACTGTATCCCAGTGTTATACAGTGACAGACCCATCCCCACCAGTACTGTACCCCAGTGTTATACAATGACAGACCCGTCCCCACCAGTACTGTACCCCAGTGTTATACAGTGACAGACCCATTACTACCAGTACTGTACCCCTGTGTTATACAGTGACAGACCCGTCCCCACCAGTACTGTACCCCAGTGTTATACAGTGACAGACCCGTCCCCACCAGTACTGTACCCCAGTGTTATACAGCGACAGACCCGTCCCCACCAGTACTGTACCCCAGTGTTATACAGTGACAGACCAGTCCCCACCAGTACTGTACACCAGTGTTATGCAGTCATAGACCTGTCCCCACCAGTACTGTACCCCAGTGTTATACAGTGACAGACCCGTCCCCACCAGTACTGTACCCCAGTGTTATACAGTGACAGACCCGTCCCCACCAGTACTGTACCCCAGTGTTATACTGTGACAGACCCGTCCCCACCAGTACTGTACCCCAGTGTTATACAGTGACAGACCTGTCCCCACCAGTACTGTAACCCAGTGTTATACAGTGACAGACCCGTCCCCAAAAGTACTGTACCCCAGTGTTATACAGTGACAGACCTGTCCCCACCAGTACTGTACCCCAGTGTTATACAGTGACAGACCAGTCCCCACCAGTACTGTACCCCAGTATTATACAGTGACAGACCCGTCCCCACCAGTACTGTACCCCAGTGTTTTCCAGTAACAGACCCGTCCCCGCCAGTACTGTATCCCAGTGTTATACAGTGACAGACCCGTCCCCACCAGTACTGTACCCCAGTGTTATACAGTGACAGACCCGTCCCCACCAGTACTGTACCCCAGTGTTATACAGTAACAGACCCATCCCCACCAGTACTGTACCCCAGTGTTATACAGTGACAGACCCATCTCCACCAGTACTGTACCCCAGTGTTATACAGTAACAGACCCGTCCCCACCAGTACTGTACCCCAATGTTATACAGTGACAGACCCACCCCCACCAGTACTGTACCCCAGTGTTATACAGTGACAGACCAGTCCACACCAGTACTGTACCCCAGTGTTATACAGTGACAGGCCAGTCCCCTCCAGTACTGTACCCCTGTGTTATACAGTGATAGACCCGTCCCCACCAGTACTGTACCCCAGTGTTATACAGTGACATACCCATCCCCACCAGAACTGTACCCCAGTGTTATACAGTTACAGACCCGTCCCCACCAGTACTGTACCCCAGTGTTATACAGACCTGTCCCCACCAGTACTGTACCCCAGTGTTATACAGTCACAGACTTGTCCCCAGCAGGACTGGACCCCAGTGTTATACAGTGACAGACCCTTCACCAGCAGGACTGTAGCCCAGTGTTATACAGTGAGACTCGTCCCCACCAGTATTGTATCCCAGTGTTATACAGTGACAGACCCGTCCCCATCAGTACCATACCCCAGTGTTATACAGTGACAGACCCGTCCCCACCAGTACTGTACCCCAGTGTTATACAGTGACATACCCGTCCCCACCAGTACTTTATCCCAGTATTATAGTGACAGACCCGTCCCCACCAGTACTGTATCCCAGTGTTATACAGTGACAGACCCGTCCCCACCAGTACTGTACCCCAGTGTTCTACAGTGACAGACCCATCCCCACCAGTACTGTACCCCAGTGTTATACAATGACAGACCCGTTCCCACCAGTGCTGTACCACAGTGTTATACAGTGACAGGCCCGTCCCCACCAGTACTGTACCCCAGTGTTATACAGTGACAGACCCGTCCCCACCAGTACTGTACCCCAGTGTAATACAGTGACAGACCCATCCCCACCAGTACTGTACCCCAGTGTTATACTGTGACAGACCCGTCCCCACCAGTACTGTACCCCAGTGTTATACAGTGACAGACCCGTCCCCACCAGTACTGTACCCCAGTGTTATAGTGACAGACCCGTCCCCACCAGTACTGTACCCCAGTGTTATACGGTGACAGACCCGTCCCCACCAGTACTGTCCCCAGTGTTATACAGTGACAGTCCCGTTCCCACCAGTACTGTACCCCAGTGTTATACAGTGACCGACCCGTCCCCACCAGTACTGTACCCCAGTGTTATACAGCGACAGACCCGTCCCCACCAGTACTGTACCCCAGTGTTATACATTGACAGACCCATCCCCACCAGTACTGTACCCCAGTGTTATACAGCAACAGACCCATCCCCGCCAGTACTGTACCCCAGTGTTATACAGTGACAGACTCCTCCCCACCAGTATTGTATCCCAGTGTTATACAGTGACAGACCCGTCCCCATCAGTACCGTACCCCAGTGTTATACAGTGACAGACCCGTCCCCACCAGTATTGTATCCCAGTGTTATACAGTGATAGACCCGTCCCCATCAGTACCATACCCCAGTGTTATACAGTGACATACCCAACCCCACCAGTGCTGTACCCCAGTGTTATACAGTGACAGACCCGTCCCCACCTGTACTGTATCCCAGTGTTATACAGTGACAGACCCATCCCCACCAGTACTGTACCCCAGTGTTATACAATGACAGACCCGTCCCCACCAGTACTGTACCCCAGTGTTATACAGTGACAGACCCATTCCTACCAGTACTGTACCCCTGTGTTATACAGTGACAGACCCGTCCCCACCAGTACTGTACCCCAGTGTTATACAGTGACAGACCCGTCCCCACCAGTACTGTACCCCAGTGTTATACAGCGACAGACCCGTCCCCACCAGTACTGTACCCCAGTGTTATACAGTGACAGACCAGTCCCCACCAGTACTGTACACCAGTGTTATGCAGTCATAGACCTGTCCCCACCAGTACTGTACCCCAGTGTTATACAGTGACAGACCCGTCCCCACCAGTACTGTACCCCAGTGTTATACAGTGACAGACCCGTCCCCACCAGTACTGTACCCCAGTGTTATACTGTGACAGACCCGTCCCCACCTGTACTGTACCCCAGTGTTATACAGTGACAGACCTGTCCCCACCAGTACTGTAACCCAGTGTTATACAGTGACAGACCCGTCCCCAAAAGTACTGTACCCCAGTGTTATACAGTGACAGACCTGTCCCCACCAGTACTGTACCCCAGTGTTATACAGTGACAGACCAGTCCCCACCAGTACTGTACCCCAGTATTATACAGTGACAGACCCGTCCCCACCAGTACTGTACCCCAGTGTTTTCCAGTAACAGACCCGTCCCCGCCAGTACTGTATCCCAGTGTTATACAGTGACAGACCCGTCCCCACCAGTACTGTACCCCAGTGTTATACAGTGACAGACCCGTCCCCACCAGTACTGTACCCCAGTGTTATACAGTAACAGACCCATCCCCACCAGTACTGTACCCCAGTGTTATACAGTGACAGACCCATCTCCACCAGTACTGTACCCCAGTGTTATACAGTAACAGACCCGTCCCCACCAGTACTGTACCCCAATGTTATACAGTGACAGACCCACCCCCACCAGTACTGTACCCCAGTGTTATACAGTGACAGACCAGTCCACACCAGTACTGTACCCCAGTGTTATACAGTGACAGGCCAGTCCCCTCCAGTACTGTACCCCTGTGTTATACAGTGATAGACCCGTCCCCACCAGTACTGTACCCCAGTGTTATACAGTGACATACCCATCCCCACCAGAACTGTACCCCAGTGTTATACAGTTACAGACCCGTCCCCACCAGTACTGTACCCCAGTGTTATACAGACCTGTCCCCACCAGTACTGTACCCCAGTGTTATACAGTCACAGACTTGTCCCCAGCAGGACTGGACCCCAGTGTTATACAGTGACAGACCCTTCACCAGCAGGACTGTAGCCCAGTGTTATACAGTGAGACTCGTCCCCACCAGTATTGTATCCCAGTGTTATACAGTGACAGACCCGTCCCCATCAGTACCATACCCCAGTGTTATACAGTGACAGACCCGTCCCCACCAGTACTGTACCCCAGTGTTATACAGTGACATACCCGTCCCCACCAGTACTTTATCCCAGTATTATAGTGACAGACCCGTCCCCACCAGTACTGTATCCCAGTGTTATACAGTGACAGACCCGTCCCCACCAGTACTGTACCCCAGTGTTCTACAGTGACAGACCCATCCCCACCAGTACTGTACCCCAGTGTTATACAATGACAGACCCGTTCCCACCAGTGCTGTACCACAGTGTTATACAGTGACAGGCCCGTCCCCACCAGTACTGTACCCCAGTGTTATACAGTGACAGACCCGTCCCCACCAGTACTGTACCCCAGTGTAATACAGTGACAGACCCATCCCCACCAGTACTGTATCCCAGTGTTATACAGTGACAGACCCGTCCACAACAGTACTGTACCCGAGTGTTATACAGTGACAGACCCGTCCCCACCAGTACTGTACCCCAGTGTTATACAGTGACAGACCCGTCCCCACCAGTACTGTACCCCAGTGTTATACTGTGACAGACCCGTCCCCACCAGTACTGTACCCCAGTGTTATACAGTGACAGACCTGTCCCCACCAGTACTGTACCCCAGTGTTGTACAGCGACAGACCCGTCCCCAAAAGTACTGTACCCCAGTGTTATACAGTGACAGACCCGTCCCCACCGGTACTGTACCCAAATGTTATACAGTGACAGACCAGTCCCCACCAGTACTGTACCCCAGAGTTATACAGTGACAGACCCGTCCTCACCAGTACTGTACCCCAGTGTATTCCAGTAACAGACCCATCCCCGCCAGTACTGTATCCCAGTGTTATACAGTGACAGACCCGTCCCCACCAGTACTGTACTCCAGTGTTATACAGTGACAGACCCGTCCCCACCAGTACTGTATCCCAGTGTTATACAGTGACAGACCTGTCCCCACCAGTACTGTACCCCAGTGTTATACAGTGACAGACCCGTCCCCACCAGTACTGTACCCCAGTGTTTTCCAGTAACAGACCCGTCCCCGCCAGTACCATACCCCAGTGTTATACAGTGACAGGCCCAACCCCACCAGTGCTGTACCCCAGTGTTATACAGTGACAGACCCGTCCCCACCTGTACTGTATCCCAGTGTTATACAGTGACAGACCCATCCCCACCAGTACTGTACCCCAGTGTTATACAATGACAGACCCGTCCCCACCAGTACTGTACCCCAGTGTTATACAGTGACAGGCCAGTCCCCTCCAGTACTGTACCCCAGTGTTATACAGTGACAGACCCGTCCCCACCAGTACTGTACCCCAGTGTTATACAGTCACAGACCTGTCCCCAGCAGGACTGTACCCCAGTGTTATACAGTGACAGACCCGTCCCCACCAGTACTGTACCCCAGTGTTATACAGTGACAGACCCGTCCCCACCAGTACTGTACCCGTGTTATACAGTGACAGACCAGTCCCCACCAGTACTGTACCCCAGTGTTATAGTGACAGACCCACTCCCACCAGTACTGTACCCCAGTGTTATACAGTGACAGACCCGTCCCCACCAGTACTGTACCCCAATGTTATACAGTGACAGACCCGTCCCCACCAGTACTGTACCCCAGTGTTATACAGTGACAGACCCGCCCCCACCAGTACTGTACCCCAGTGTTATACAGTGACAGACCCGTCCCCACCAGTACTGTACCCCAGTGTTATACAGTGAGAGACCCGTCCCCACCAGTACTGTACCCCAGTGTTATACTGTGACAGACCCGTCCCCACCAGTACTGTACCCCAGTGTTATACAGTGACAGACCTGTCCCCACCAGTACTGTACCCCAGTGTTGTACAGCGACAGACCCGTCCCCAAAAGTACTGTACCCCAGTGTTATACAGTGACAGACCCGTCCCCACCAGTACTGTACCCCAGTGTTATACAGTGACAGACCAGTCCCCACCAGTACTGTACCCCAGAGTTATACAGTGACAGACCCGTCCCCACCAGTACTGTACCCCAGTGTATTCCAGTAACAGACCCGTCCCCGCCAGTACTGTATCCCAGTGTTATACAGTGACAGACCCATCCCCACCAGTACTGTACCCCAGTGTTATACAATGACAGACCCGTCCCCACCAGTACTGTACCCCAGTGTTATACAGTGACAGACCCGTTCCTACCAGTACTGTACCCCTGTGTTATACAGTGACAGACCCGTCCCCACCAGTACTGTACCCCAGTGTTATACAGTGACAGACCCGTCCCCACCAGTACTGTACCCCAGTGTTATACAGCGACAGACCCGTCCCCACCAGTACTGTACCCCAGTGTTATACAGTGACAGACCAGTCCCCACCAGTACTGTACACCAGTGTTATGCAGTCATAGACCTGTCCCCACCAGTACTGTACCCCAGTGTTATACAGTGACAGACCCGTCCCCACCAGTACTGTACCCCAGTGTTATACAGTGACAGACCCGTCCCCACCAGTACTGTACCCCAGTGTTATACTGTGACAGACCCGTCCCCACCAGTACTGTACCCCAGTGTTATACAGTGACAGACCTGTCCCCACCAGTACTGTAACCCAGTGTTATACAGTGACAGACCCGTCCCCAAAAGTACTGTACCCCAGTGTTATACAGTGACAGACCTGTCCCCACCAGTACTGTACCCCAGTGTTATACAGTGACAGACCAGTCCCCACCAGTACTGTACCCCAGTATTATACAGTGACAGACCCGTCCCCACCAGTACTGTACCCCAGTGTTTTCCAGTAACAGACCCGTCCCCGCCAGTACTGTATCCCAGTGTTATACAGTGACAGACCCGTCCCCACCAGTACTGTACCCCAGTGTTATACAGTGACAGACCCGTCCCCACCAGTACTGTACCCCAGTGTTATACAGTAACAGACCCATCCCCACCAGTACTGTACCCCAGTGTTATACAGTGACAGACCCATCTCCACCAGTACTGTACCCCAGTGTTATACAGTAACAGACCCGTCCCCACCAGTACTGTACCCCAATGTTATACAGTGACAGACCCACCCCCACCAGTACTGTACCCCAGTGTTATACAGTGACAGACCAGTCCACACCAGTACTGTACCCCAGTGTTATACAGTGACAGGCCAGTCCCCTCCAGTACTGTACCCCTGTGTTATACAGTGATAGACCCGTCCCCACCAGTACTGTACCCCAGTGTTATACAGTGACATACCCATCCCCACCAGAACTGTACCCCAGTGTTATACAGTTACAGACCCGTCCCCACCAGTACTGTACCCCAGTGTTATACAGACCTGTCCCCACCAGTACTGTACCCCAGTGTTATACAGTCACAGACTTGTCCCCAGCAGGACTGGACCCCAGTGTTATACAGTGACAGACCCTTCACCAGCAGGACTGTAGCCCAGTGTTATACAGTGAGACTCGTCCCCACCAGTATTGTATCCCAGTGTTATACAGTGACAGACCCGTCCCCATCAGTACCATACCCCAGTGTTATACAGTGACAGACCCGTCCCCACCAGTACTGTACCCCAGTGTTATACAGTGACATACCCGTCCCCACCAGTACTTTATCCCAGTATTATAGTGACAGACCCGTCCCCACCAGTACTGTATCCCAGTGTTATACAGTGACAGACCCGTCCCCACCAGTACTGTACCCCAGTGTTCTACAGTGACAGACCCATCCCCACCAGTACTGTACCCCAGTGTTATACAATGACAGACCCGTTCCCACCAGTGCTGTACCACAGTGTTATACAGTGACAGGCCCGTCCCCACCAGTACTGTACCCCAGTGTTATACAGTGACAGACCCGTCCCCACCAGTACTGTACCCCAGTGTAATACAGTGACAGACCCGTCCCCACCAGTACTGTATCCCAGTGTTATACAGTGACAGACCCGTCCACAACAGTACTGTACCCGAGTGTTATACAGTGACAGACCGTCCCCACCAGTACTGTACCCCAGTGTTATACAGTGACAGACCCACCCCCACCAGTACTGTGCCCCAGTGTTATACAGTGACAGACACGTCCCCACCAGTACTGTACCCCAGTGTTATACAATGACAGACCCGTTCCCACCAGCGCTGTACCACAGTGTTATACAGTGACAGGCCCGTCCCCACCAGTACTGTACTCCGTGTGTTAAAAAGTGACAGACCCATCCCCACCAGTACTGTACCCCAGTGTTATACAGTGACAGACCCGTCCCCACCAGTACTGTACCCCAGTGTAATACAGTGACAGACCGTCCCCACCAGTACTGTACCCCAGTGTTATACAGTGACAGACCCACCCCCACCACTACTGTGCCCCAGTGTTATACAGTGACAGACCGGTCCCCATCAGTACAGTACCCCAGTGTTATACAGTGACAGACCCGTCCCCACCAGTACTGTACCGCAATGTTATACAGTGACAGACCCGTCCCCACCAGTACTGTACCCCAGTGTTATACAGTGACAGACCCGTCCCCACAAGTACTGTCCCGCAATGTTACACAGTGACAGACCCGTCCCCACCAGTACTGTACCCCAGTGTTATACAGTGACAGACCCGTCCCCACCAGTACTGTACCCCAGTGTTATACAGTGACAGACCCGTCCCCACCAGTACTGTACCCCAGTGTTATACAGTGACAGACCTGTCCCCACCAGTACTGTACCCCAGTGTTATACAGTGATAGACCCGTCCACACCAGTACTGTACCCCAGTGTTATACAGTGACAGACCTGTCCCCACCAGTACTGTACCCCAGTGTTATACAGTGACAGACCCGTCCCCACCAGTACTGTACCCCAGTGTTATACAGTGACAGACCCGTCCCCACCAGTACTGTACCCGTGTTATACAGTGACAGACCAGTCCCCACCAAAACTGTACCCCAGTGATATAGTGACAGACCCACTCCCACCAGTACTGTACCCCAGTGTTATACAGTGACAGACCCGTCCCCACCAGTACTGTACCCCAATGTTATACAGTGACAGACCCGTCCCCACCAGTACTGTACCCCAGTGTTATACAGTGACAGACCCGCCCCCACCAGTACTGTACCCCAGTGTTATACAGTGACAGACCCGTCCCCACCAGTACTGTACCCCAGTGTTATACAGTGAGAGACCCGTCCCCACCAGTACTGTACCCCAGTGTTATACTGTGACAGACCCGTCCCCACCAGTACTGTACCCCAGTGTTATACAGTGACAGACCTGTCCCCACCAGTACTGTACCCCAGTGTTGTACAGCGACAGACCCGTCCCCAAAAGTACTGTACCCCAGTGTTATACAGTGACAGACCCGTCCCCACCGGTACTGTACTCAAATGTTATACAGTGACAGACCAGTCCCCACCAGTACTGTACCCCAGAGTTATACAGTGACAGACCCGTCCTCACCAGTACTGTACCCCAGTGTATTCCAGTAACAGACCCATCCCCGCCAGTACTGTATCCCAGTGTTATACAGTGACAGACCCGTCCCCACCAGTACTGTACTCCAGTGTTATACAGTGACAGACCCGTCCCCACCAGTACTGTATCCCAGTGTTATACAGTGACAGACCTGTCCCCACCAGTACTGTACCCCAGTGTTATACAGTGACAGACCCGTCCCCACCAGTACTGTACCCCAGTGTTTTCCAGTAACAGACCCGTCCCCGCCAGTACCATACCCCAGTGTTATACAGTGACAGGCCCAACCCCACCAGTGCTGTACCCCAGTGTTATACAGTGACAGACCCGTCCCCACCTGTACTGTATCCCAGTGTTATACAGTGACAGACCCATCCCCACCAGTACTGTACCCCAGTGTTATACAATGACAGACCCGTCCCCACCAGTACTGTACCCCAGTGTTATACAGTGACAGGCCAGTCCCCTCCAGTACTGTACCCCAGTGTTATACAGTGACAGACCCATTCCTACCAGTACTGTACCCCAGTGTTATACAGTGACAGACCCGTCCCCACCAGTACTGTACCCCAGTGTTATACAGTCACAGACCTGTCCCCAGCAGGACTGTACCCCAGTGTTATACAGTGACAGACCCGTCCCCACCAGTACTGTACCCCAGTGTTATACAGTGACAGACCCGTCCCCACCAGTACTGTACCCGTGTTATACAGTGACAGACCAGTCCCCACCAGTACTGTACCCCAGTGTTATAGTGACAGACCCACTCCCACCAGTACTGTACCCCAGTGTTATACAGTGACAGACCCGTCCCCACCAGTACTGTACCCCAATGTTATACAGTGACAGACCCGTCCCCACCAGTACTGTACCCCAGTGTTATAAAGTGACAGACCCGCCCCCACCAGTACTGTACCCCAGTGTTATACAGTGACAGACCCGTCCCCACCAGTACTGTACCCCAGTGTTATACAGTGAGAGACCCGTCCCCACCAGTACTGTACCCCAGTGTTATACTGTGACAGACCCGTCCCCACCAGTACTGTACCCCAGTGTTATACAGTGACAGACCTGTCCCCACCAGTACTGTACCCCAGTGTTGTACAGCGACAGACCCGTCCCCAAAAGTACTGTACCCCAGTGTTATACAGTGACAGACCCGTCCCCACCAGTACTGTACCCCAGTGTTATACAGTGACAGACCAGTCCCCACCAGTACTGTACCCCAGAGTTATACAGTGACAGACCCGTCCCCACCAGTACTGTACCCCAGTGTATTCCAGTAACAGACCCGTCCCCGCCAGTACTGTATCCCAGTGTTATACAGTGACAGGCCCGTCCCCACCAGTACTGTACTCCAGTGTTATACAGTGACAGACCCGTCCCCACCAGTACTGTATCCCAGTGTTATACAGTGACAGACCTGTCCCCACCAGTACTGTACCCCAGTGTTATACAGTGACAGACCCGTCCCCACCAGTACTGTACCCCAGTGTTTTCCAGTAACAGACCCGTCCCCGCCAGTACCATACCCCAGTGTTATACAGTGACAGGCCCAACCCCACCAGTGCTGTACCCCAGTGTTATACAGTGACAGACCCGTCCCCACCTGTACTGTATCCCAGTGTTATACAGTGACAGACCCATCCCCACCAGTACTGTACCCCAGTGTTATACAATGACAGACCCGTCCCCACCAGTACTGTACCCCAGTGTTATACAGTGACAGGCCAGTCCCCTCCAGTCCTGTACCCCAGTGTTATACAGTGACAGACCCATTCCTACCAGTACTGTACCCCAGTGTTATACAGTGACAGACCCGTCCCCACCAGTACTGTACCCCAGTGTTATACAGTCACAGACCTGTCCCCAGCAGGACTGTACCCCAGTGTTATACAGTGACAGACCCGTCCCCACCAGTACTGTACCCCAGTGTTATACAGTGACAGACCTGGCCCCACCAGTACTGTACCCCAGCGTTATACAGTGACAGACCCGCCCCCACCAGTACTGTACCCCAGTGTTATACAGTGACAGACCCGTCCCCACCAGTACTGTACCCCAGTGTTATACAGTGACAGACCCGTCCCCACCAGTACTGTACCCCAGTGTTATACAGTGACATACCCATCCCCACCAGAACTGTACCCCAGTGTTATACAGTGACAGACCTGTCCCCACCAGTACTGTACCCCAGTGTTTTCCAGTAACAGACCCATCCCCGCCAGTACTGTATCCCAGTGTTATACAGTGACAGACCCGTCCCCAACAGTACTGTACCCCAGTGTTATACAGTGACAGACCCGTCCCCGCCAGTACTGTACCCCAGTGTTATACAGTGACAGACCCATCCCCACCAGTACTGTACCCCAGTGTTATACAGTGACAGACCCTTCCCCACCAGTACTGTACCCCAGTGTTATACAGTGACAGACCCGTCCCCACCAGTACTGTACCCCAATGTTATACAGTGACAGACCCACCCCCACCAGTACTGTACCCCAGTGTTATACAGTGACAGACCAGTCCACACCAGTACTGTACCCCAGTATTATACAGTGACAGACCCGTCCCCACCAGTACTGTACCCCAGTGTTATACAGTGACAGACCCGTCCCCACCAGTACTGTACCCCAGTGTTAGACAGTGACAGACCCGTCCCCACCAGTACTGTACCCCAGTGTTATACAGTGACAGACCCGTCCCCACCAGTACTGTACCCCAGTGTTATACAGTGACAGGCCAGTCCCCTCCAGTACTGTACCCCAGTGTTATATACTGTACCCCAGTGTTATACAGTGACAGACCCGTCCCCAGCAGGACTGTAGCCCAGTGTTATACAGTGACAGACCCGTCCCCATCAGTACCATACCCCAGTGTTATACAGTGACAGACCAGTCCACACCAGTACTGTACCCCAGTGTTATACAGTGACAGGCCAGTCCCCTCCAGTACTGTACCCCAGTGTTATACAGTGACAGACCCATCCCCACCAGTACTGTACCCCAGTGTTATACAGTCACAGACTTGTCCCCAGCAGGACTGTACCCCAGTGTTATACAGTGGCAGACCCGTCCCCATCAGTACCATACCCCAGTGTTTACAGTGACAGACCCGTCCCAACCAGTACTGTACCCCAGTGTTATACAGTGACAGACCCGTCCCCACCAGTGCTGTATCCCAGTGTTATACAGTGACAGACCCATCCCCACCAGTACTGTACCCCAGTGTTATACAGTGACAGACCCGTCCCCACCAGTACTGTACCCCAATGTTATACAGTGACAGACCTGTCCCCACCAGTACTGTACCCCAGTGTTATACAGTGACAGACCAGTCCCCTCCAGTACTGTACCCCAGTGTTACACAGTGATAGACCCGTCCCCACCAGTACTGTACCCCAGTGTTATACAGTGATAGACCCGTCCCCACCAGTACTGTACCCCAGTGTTATACAGTGACAGACCCGTTCCTACCAGTACTGTACCCCAGTGTTATACAGTTACAGACCCGTCCCCACCAGTACTGTACCCCAGTGTTATACAGTGATAGACCCGTCCCCACCAGTACTGTACCCCAGTGTTATACAGTGACAGACCCGTTCCTACCAGTACTGTACCCAAGTGTTATACAGTGACAGACCCGTCCCCACCAGTACTGTACCCCAGTGTTATACAGTGATAGACCCGTCCCCACCAGTACTGTACCCCAGTGTTATACAGTTACAGACCCGTCCCCACCAGTACTGTACCCCAGTGTTATACAGTGACAGACCCGTCCCCACCAGCACTGTACCCCAGTGTTATACAGTGACAGATCCGCCCCCACCAGTACTGTACCCCAGTGTTATACAGTGACAGATCCGTCCCCACCAGTACTGTACCCCAGTGTTATACAGTGACAGACCCGTCCCCACCAGCACTGTACCCCAGTGTTATACAGTGACAGACCCGTCCCCACCAGCACTGTACCCCAGTATTATAGTGACAGACCCGTCCCCACCAGTACTGTATCCCAGTATTATAGTGACATACCCGTCCCCACCAGTACTGTATCCCAGTGTTATACAGTGACAGACCCGTCCCCACCAGTACTGTACCCCAGTGTTATACTGTGACAGACCCGTCCCCACCAGTACTGTACCCCAGTGTTATACAGTGACAGACACGTCCCCACCAGTACTGTACCCCAGTGTTATACAGTGACAGACCTGCCCCCACCAGTACTGTACCCCAGTGTTATACAGCGACAGACCCGTCCCCAAAAGTACTGTACCCCAGTGTTATACAGTGACAGACCCGTCCCCACCAGTACTGTACCCCAGTGTTATACAGTGACAGACCCGTCCCCACCAGTACTGTACCCCAGTGTTATACAGTGACAGACCCGTCCCCACCAGTACTGTACCCCAGTGTTAGACAGTGACAGACCCGTCCCCACCAGTACTGTACCCCAGTGTTATACAGTGACAGACCCGTCCCCACCAGTACTGTACCCCAGTGTTATACAGTGACAGGCCAGTCCCCTCCAGTACTGTACCCCAGTGTTATACAGTCACAGACTTGTCCCCAGCAGGACTGTACCCCAGTGTTATACAGTGACAGACCCGTCCCCAGCAGGACTGTAGCCCAGTGTTATACAGTGACAGACCCGTCCCCATCAGTACCATACCCCAGTGTTATACAGTGACAGACCAGTCCACACCAGTACTGTACCCCAGTGTTATACAGTGACAGGCCAGTCCCCTCCAGTACTGTACCCCAGTGTTATACAGTCACAGACTTGTCCCCAGCAGGACTGTACCCCAGTGTTATACAGTGGCAGACCCGTCCCCATCAGTACCATACCCCAGTGTTTACAGTGACAGACCCGTCCCCACCAGTACTGTACCCCAGTGTTATACAGTGACAGACCCGTCCCCACCAGTGCTGTATCCCAGTGTTATACAGTGACAGACCCATCCCCACCAGTACTGTACCCCAGTGTTATACAGTGACAGACCCGTCCCCACCAGTACTGTACCCCAATGTTATACAGTGACAGACCTGTCCCCACCAGTACTGTACCCCAGTGTTATACAGTGACAGGCCAGTCCCCTCCAGTACTGTACCCCAGTGTTACACAGTGATAGACCCGTCCCCACCAGTACTGTACCCCAGTGTTATACAGTGATAGACCCGTCCCCACCAGTACTGTACCCCAGTGTTATACAGTGACAGACCCATTCCTACCAGTACTGTACCCCAGTGTTATACAGTTACAGACCCGTCCCCACCAGTACTGTACCCCAGTGTTATACAGTGATAGACCCGTCCCCACCAGTACTGTACCCCAGTGTTATACAGTGACAGACCCGTTCCTACCAGTACTGTACCCAAGTGTTATACAGTGACAGACCCGTCCCCACCAGTACTGTACCCCAGTGTTATACAATGATAGACCCGTCCCCACCAGTACTGTACCCCAGTGTTATACAGTTACAGACCCGTCCCCACCAGTACTGTACCCCAGTGTTATACAGTGACAGACCCGTCCCCACCAGTACTGTACCCCAGTGTTATACAGTGACAGATCCGCCCCCACCAGTACTGTACCCCAGTGTTATACAGTGACAGATCCGTCCCCACCAGTACTGTACCCCAGTGTTATACAGTGACAGACCCGTCCCCACCAGCACTGTACCCCAGTGTTATACAGTGACAGACCCGTCCCCACCAGCACTGTACCCCAGTATTATAGTGACAGACCCGTCCCCACCAGTACTGTATCCCAGTATTATAGTGACATACCCGTCCCCACCAGTACTGTATCCCAGTGTTATACAGTGACAGACCCGTCCCCACCAGTACTGTACCCCAGTGTTATACTGTGACAGACCCGTCCCCACCAGTACTGTACCCCAGTGTTTTACAGTGACAGACACGTCCCCACCAGTACTGTACCCCAGTGTTATACAGTGACAGACCTGCCCCCACCAGTACTGTACCCCAGTGTTATACAGCGACAGACCCGTCCCCAAAAGTACTGTACCCCAGTGTTATACAGTGACAGACCCGTCCCCACCAGTAATGTACCCCAGTGTTATACAGTGACAGACCAGTCCCCACCAGTACTGTACCCCAGTGTTATACAGTGACAGACCCGTCCCCACCAGTACTGTACCCCAGTGTTTTCCAGTAACAGACCCGTCCCCGCCAGTACTGTATCCCAGTGTTATACAGTGACAGACCTATCCCCGCCAGTACTGTACCCCAGTGTTATACAGTGACTGACCCGTCCCCACCAGTACTGTACTCCAGTGTTATACAGTGACAGACCCGTCCCCACCAGTACTGTATCCCAGTGTTATACAGTGACAGACCTGTCCCCACCAGTACTGTACCCCAGTGTTATACAGTGACAGACCCGTCCCCACCAGTACTGTACCCCAGTGTTATACAGTGACATACCCATCCCCACCAGAACTGTACCCCAGTGTTATAGTGACAGACCCGTTCCTACCAGTACTGTACCCCAGTGATATACAGTTACAGACCCGTCCCCACCAGTACTGTATCACAGTGTTATACAGTCACAGACCTGTCCCCAGCAGGACTGTACCCCAGTGTTATACAGTCACAGACCTGTGCCCAGCAGGACTGTAGCCCAGTGTTATACAGTGACAGACCCGTCCCCATCAGTACCATACCCCAGTGTTATACAGTGACAGACCCGTCGCCACCAGTACTGTACCCCAGTGTTATACAGTGACAGACCCGTCCCCATCAGTACCATACCCCAGTGTTATACAGTGACAGACCCGTCCCCATCAGTACCAGACCCCTGTGTTATACAGTGACAGACCCGTCCCCATCAGTACCATACCCCAGTGTTATACAGTGACAGACCCGTCCCCACCAGTACTGTACCCCAGTGTTATACAGTGACAGACCCGTCCCCATCAGTACCATACCCCAGTGTTATACAGTGACAGACCCGTCCCCATCAGTACCATACCCCAGTGTTATACAGTGACAGACCCGTCCCCATCAGTACCATACCCCAGTGTTATACAGTGACAGACCCGTCGCCACCAGTACTGTACCCCAGTGTTATACAGTGACAGACCCGTCCCCACCAGTACTGTACCCCAGTGTTATACAGTGACATACCCATCCCCACCAGAACTGTACCCCAGTGTTATACAGTGACAGACCCGTTCCTACCAGTACTGTACCCCAGTGATATACAGTTACAGACCCGTCCCCACCAGTACTGTACCCCAGTGTTATACAGTGACAGACCCGTCCCCATCAGTACCAGACCCCTGTGTTATACAGTGACAGACCCGTCCCCATCAGTACCATACCCCAGTGTTATACAGTGACAGACCCGTCCCCACCAGTACTGTACCCCAGTGTTATACAGTGACAGACCCGTCCCCATCAGTACCATACCCCAGTGTTATACAGTGACAGACCCGTCCCCACCAGTACTGTACCCCAGTGTTATACAGTGACAGACCCGTCCCCATCAGTACCATACCCCAGTGTTATACAGTGACAGACCCGTCCCCATCAGTACCATACCCCAGTGTTATACAGTGACAGACCCGTCGCCACCAGTACTGTACCCCAGTGTTATACAGTGACAGACCCGTCCCCACCAGTACTGTACCCCAGTGTTATACAGTGACATACCCATCCCCACCAGAACTGTACCCCAGTGTTATACAGTGACAGACCCGTTCCTACCAGTACTGTACCCCAGTGTTATACAATGACAGACCCATCCCCACCAGTACTGTACCCCAGTGATATACAGTGACAGACCCGTCCCCACCAGTACTGTACCCCAGTGTTATACAGTCACAGACCTGTCCCCAGCAGGACTGTACCCCAGTGTTATACAGTCACAGACCTGTCCCCAGCAGGACTGTAGCCCAGTGTTATACAGTGACAGACCCGTCCCCATCAGTACCATACCCCAGTGTTATACAGTGACAGACCCGTCGCCACCAGTACTGTACCCCAGTGTTATACAGTGACAGACCCGTCCCCATCAGTACAATACCCCAGTGTTATACAGTGACAGACCCGTCCCCACCAGTACTGTACCCCAGTGTTATACAGTGACAGACCCGTCCCCATCAGTACCATACCCCAGTGTTATACAGTGACAGACCCGTCCCCACCAGTACTGTACCTCAGTGTTATACAGTGACAGGCCCGTCCCCACCAGTACTGTACCCCAGTGTTATACAGTGACAGACCCGTCCCCACCAGTACTTTATCCCAGTATTATAGTGACAGACCCGTCCCCACCAGTACTGTATCCCAGTGTTATACAGTGACAGACCCGTCCCCACCAGTACTGTACCCCAGTGTTATACAGTGACAGACCCATCCCCACCAGTACTGTACCCCAGTGTTATACAATGACAGACCCGTTCCCACCAGTACTGTACCCCAGTGTTATACAGTGACAGACCCGTCCCCACCAGTACTGTACCACAGTGTTATACAGTGACAGGCCCGTCCCCACCAGTGCTGTATCCCAGTGTTATACAGTGACAGACCCGTCCCCACCAGTACTGTATCCCAGTGTTATACAGTGACAGACCGGTCCCCACCAGTACTGTACCCGAGTGTTATACAGTGACAGACCCGTCCCCACCAGTACTGTACCCCAATGTTATACAGTGACAGACCTGTCCCCACCAGTACTGTACCCCAGTGTTATACAGTGACAGACCAGTCCACACCAGTACTGTACCCCAGTGTTATACAGTGACAGGGCAGTCCCCTCCAGTACTGTACCCCAGTGTTATACAGTGATAGACCCGTCCCCACCAGTACTGTACCCCAGTGTTATACAGTGACAGACCCGTTCCTACCAGTACTGTACCCCAGTGTTATGCAGTTACAGACCCGTCCCCACCAGCACTGTACGCCAGTGTTATACAGTGGCAGACCCGTCCCCACCAGTACTGCACCCCAGTGTTATACAGTGACAGACCGGTCCCCACCAGTACTGTACCCCAGTGTTATACAGTGACACACCCGTCCCCACCAGTACTGTACCCCAGTGTTATACAGTGACAGATCCGCCCCCACCAGTACTGTACCCCAGTGTTATACAGTGACAGATCCGTCCCCACCAGTACTGTACCCCAGTGTTATACAGTGACAGACCCGTCCCCACCAGCACTGTACCCCAGTGTTATACAGTGACAGACCCGTCCCCACCAGCACTGTACCCCAGTATTATAGTGACAGACCCGTCCCCACCAGTACTGTATCCCAGTATTATAGTGACATACCCGTCCCCACCAGTACTGTATCCCAGTGTTATACAGTGACAGACCCGTCCCCACCAGTACTGTACCCCAGTGTTATACAGTGACAGACCCGCCCCCACCAGTACTGTACCCCAGTGTTATACAGTGACAGACCCGTCCCCACCAGTACTGTACGCCAGTGTTATACAGTCACAGATCCGTCCCCACCAGTACTGTACCCCAGTGTTATACTGTGACAGACCCGTCCCCACCAGTACTGTACCCCAGTGTTATACAGTGACAGACCCGTCCCCACCAGTACTATACCCCAGTGTTATAGTGACAGACCCGTTCCTACCAGTACTGTACCCCAGTGATATACAGTTACAGACCCGTCCCCACCAGTACTGTATCACAGTGTTATACAGTCACAGACCTGTCCCCAGCAGGACTGTACCCCAGTGTTATACAGTCACAGACCTGTGCCCAGCAGGACTGTAGCCCAGTGTTATACAGTGACAGACCCGTCCCCATCAGTACCATACCCCAGTGTTATACAGTGACAGACCCGTCGCCACCAGTACTGTACCCCAGTGTTATACAGTGACAGACCCGTCCCCATCAGTACCATACCCCAGTGTTATACAGTGACAGACCCGTCCTCATCAGTACCAGACCCCTGTGTTATACAGTGACAGACCCGTCCCCATCAGTACCATACCCCAGTGTTATACAGTGACAGACCCGTCCCCACCAGTACTGTACCCCAGTGTTATACAGTGACAGACCCGTCCCCATCAGTACCATACCCCAGTGTTATACAGTGACAGACCCGTCGCCACCAGTACTGTACCCCAGTGTTATACAGTGACAGACCCGTCCCCACCAGTACTGTACCCCAGTGTTATACAGTGACAGACCCATCCCCACCAGTACTGTACCCCAGTGTTATACAGTGACAGACCCGTCCCCATCAGTACCATACCCCAGTGTTATACAGTGACAGACCCGTCCCCATCAGTACCATACCCCAGTGTTATACAGTGACAGACCCGTCGCCACCAGTACTGTACCCCAGTGTTATACAGTGACAGACCCGTCCCCACCAGTACTGTACCCCAGTGTTATACAGTGACATACCCATCCCCACCAGAACTGTACCCCAGTGTTATACAGTGACAGACCCGTCCCCACCAGTACTGTACCCCAGTGTTATACAGTGACAGACCCATCCCCACCAGAACTGTACCCCAGTGTTATACAGTGACAGACCCGTTCCTACCAGTACTGTACCCCAGTGATATACAGTTACAGACCCGTCCCCACCAGTACTGTATCCCAGTGTTATACAGTGACAGACCCGTCCCCACCAGTACTGTACCCCAGTGTTATACAGTGACAGACCCGTCCCCATCAGTACCATACCCCAGTGTTATACAGTGACAGACCCGTCCCCACCAGTACTGTACCCCAGTGTTATACAGTGACAGACCCGTCCCCATCAGTACCATACCCCAGTGTTATACAGTGACAGACCCGTCCCCATCAGTACCATACCCCAGTGTTATACAGTGACAGACCCGTCGCCACCAGTACTGTACCCCAGTGTTATACAGTGACAGACCCGTCGCCACCAGTACTATACCCCAGTGTTATACAGTGACAGACCCGTCCCCATCAGTACCATACCCCAGTGTTATACAGTGACAGACCCGTCCCCATCAGTACCATACCCCAGTGTTATACAGTGACAGACCCGTCCCCACCAGTACTGTATCACAGTGTTATACAGTGACAGACCCGTCCCCACCAGTACTGTACCCCAGTGTTATACAGTGACAGACCCGTCCCCATCAGTACCATACCCCAGTGTTATACAGTGACAGACCCGTCCCCACCAGTACTGTACCCCAGTGTTATACAGTGACAGACCCGTCCCCATCAGTACCATACCCCAGTGTTATACAGTGACAGACCCGTCCCCATCAGTACCATACCCCAGTGTTATACAGTGACAGACCCGTCGCCACCAGTACTGTACCCCAGTGTTATACAGTGACAGACCCGTCGCCACCAGTACTATACCCCAGTGTTATACAGTGACAGACCCGTCCCCATCAGTACCATACCCCAGTGTTATACAGTGACAGACCCGTCCCCATCAGTACCATACCCCAGTGTTATACAGTGACAGACCCGTCCCCACCAGTACTGTATCACAGTGTTATACAGTGACAGCCCCGTCCCCACCAGTACTGTACCCCAGTGTTATACAGTGACAGACCCGTCCCCATCAGTACCATACCCCAGTGTTATACAGTGACAGACCCGTCCCCATCAGTACCATACCCCAGTGTTATACAGTGACAGACCCGTCGCCACCAGTACTGTACCCCAGTGTTATACAGTGACAGACCCGTCCCCACCAGTACTGTACCCCAGTGTTATACAGTGACATACCCATCCCCACCAGAACTGTACCCCAGTGTTATACAGTGACAGACCCGTTCCTACCAGTACTGTACCGCAGTGTTATACAGTGACAGACCCGTCCCCACCAGTACTGTACCCCAGTGATATACAGTGACAGACCCGTCCCCACCAGTACTGTACCCCAGTGTTATACAGTCACAGACCTGTCCCCAGCAGGACTGTACCCCAGTGTTATACAGTCACAGACCTGTCCCCAGCAGTACTGTACCCCAGTGATATACAGTGACAGACCCGTCCCCACCAGTACTGTACCCCAGTGATATACAGTGACAGACCCGTCCCCACCAGTACTGTACCCCAGTGTTATACAGTCACAGACCTGTCCCCAGCAGGACTGTACCCCAGTGTTATACAGTCACAGACCTGTCCCCAGCAGGACTGTAGCCCAGTGTTATACAGTGACAGACCCGTCCCCATCAGTACCATACCCCAGTGTTATACAGTGACAGACCCGTCGCCACCAGTACTGTACCCCAGTGTTATACAGTGACAGACCCGTCCCCATCAGTACCATACCCCAGTGTTATACAGTGACAGACCCGTCCCCACCAGTACTGTACCCCAGTGTTATACAGTGACAGACCCGTCCCCATCAGTACCATACCCCAGTGTTATACAGTAACAGACCCGTCCCCACCAGTACTGTACCTCAGTGTTATACAGTGACAGACCCGTCCCCACCAGTACTGTACCCCAGTGTTATACAGTGACAGACCCGTCCCCACCAGTACTTTATCCCAGTATTATAGTGACAGACCCGTCCCCACCAGTACTGTATCCCAGTGTTATACAGTGACAGACCCGTCCCCACCAGTACTGTACCCCAGTGTTATACAGTGACAGACCCATCCCCACCAGTACTGTACCCCAGTGTTATACAATGACAGACCCGTTCCCACCAGTACTGTACCCCAGTGTTATACAGTGACAGACCCGTCCCCACCAGTACTGTACCACAGTGTTATACAGTGACAGACCCGTCCCCACCAGTGCTGTATCCCAGTGTTATACAGTGACAGACCCGTCCCCACCAGTACTGTATCCCAGTGTTATACAGTGACAGACCGGTCCCCACCAGTACTGTACCCCAGTGTTATACAGTGACAGACCCGTCCCCACCAGTACTGTACCCCAATGTTATACAGTGACAGACCTGTCCCCACCAGTACTGTACCCCAGTGTTATACAGTGACAGACCAGTCCACACCAGTACTGTACCCCAGTGTTATACAGTGACAGGCCAGTCCCCTCCAGTACTGTACCCCAGTGTTATACAGTGATAGACCCGTCCCCACCAGTACTGTACCCCAGTGTTATACAGTGACAGACCCGTTCCTACCAGTACTGTACCCCAGTGTTATGCAGTTACAGACCCGTCCCCACCAGCACTGTACGCCAGTGTTATACAGTGGCAGACCCGTCCCCACCAGTACTGCACCCCAGTGTTATACAGTGACAGACCGGTCCCCACCAGTACTGTACCCCAGTGTTATACAGTGACACACCCGTCCCCACCAGTACTGTACCCCAGTGTTATACAGTGACAGATCCGCCCCCACCAGTACTGTACCCCAGTGTTATACAGTGACAGATCCGTCCCCACCAGTACTGTACCCCAGTGTTATACAGTGACAGACCCGTCCCCACCAGCACTGTACCCCAGTGTTATACAGTGACAGACCCGTCCCCACCAGCACTGTACCCCAGTATTATAGTGACAGACCCGTCCCCACCAGTACTGTATCCCAGTATTATAGTGACATACCCGTCCCCACCAGTACTGTATCCCAGTGTTATACAGTCACAGACCCGTCCCCACCAGTACTGTACCCCAGTGTTATACAGTGACAGACCCGCCCCCACCAGTACTGTACCCCAGTGTTATACAGTGACAGACCCGTCCCCACCAGTACTGTACCCCAGTGTTATACAGTGACAGATCCGTCCCCACCAGTACTGTACCCCAGTGTTATACTGTGACAGACCCGTCCCCACCAGTACTGTACCCCAGTGTTATACAGTGACAGACCCGTCCCCACCAGTACTGTACCCCAGTGTTATACAGTGACAGACCTGTCCCCACCAGTACTGTACCCCAGTGTTATACAGTGACAGACCCGTCCCCACCAGTACTGTACCCCAGAGTTATACAGTGTCAGACCAGTCCCCACCAGTACTGTACCCCAGTGTTATACAGTGACAGACCCGTCCCCACCAGTACTGTACCCCAGTGTTTTCCAGTAACAGACCCGTCCCCGCCAGTACTGTATCCCAGTGTTATACAGTGACAGACCCGTCCCCTCCAGTACTGTACCCCAGTGTTATACAGTGACTGACCCGTCCCCACCAGTACTGTACTCCAGTGTTATACTGTGACAGACCCGTCCCCACCAGTACTGTATCCCAGTGTTATACAGTGACAGACCTGTCCCCACCAGTACTGTACCCCAGTGTTATACAGTGACAGACCCGTCCCCACCAGTACTGTACCCCAGTGTTATACAGTGACAGACCCATCCCCACCAGTACTGTACCCCAGTGTTATACAGTGACAGACTCGTCCCCACCAGTATTGTATCCCAGTGTTATACAGTGACAGACCCGTCCCCATCAGTACCATACCCCAGTGTTATACAGTGACAGACCCGTCCCCACCAGTATTGTATCCCAGTGTTATACAGTGATAGACCCGTCCCCATCAGTACCATACCCCAGTGTTATACAGTGACAGACCCAACCCCACCAGTGCTGTACCCCAGTGTTATACAGTGACAGACCCGTCCCCACCTGTACTGTATCCCAGTGTTATACAGTGACAGACCCATCCCCACCAGTACTGTACCCCAGTGTTATACAATGACAGACCCGTTCCCACCAGTGCTGTACCACAGTGTTATACAGTGACAGACCCGTCCCAACCAGTGCTGTATCCCAGTGTTATACAGTGACAGACCCATCCCCACCAGTACTGTACCCCAGTGTTATACAGTGACAGACCAGTCCACACCAGTACTGTACCCCAGTATTATACAGTGACAGGCCAGTCCCCTCCAGTACTGTACCCCAGTGTTATACAGTGATAGACCCGTCCCCACCAGTACTGTACCCCAGTGTTATACAGTGACATACCCATCCCCACCAGAACTGTACCCCAGCGTTATACAGTGACAGACCCGTTCCTACCAGTACTGTACCCCAGTGTTATACAGTGACAGACCCGTCCCCACCAGTATTGTACCCCAGTGTTATGCAGTCACAGACCTGTCCCCACCAGTACTGTATCCCAGTGTTATACAGTCACAGACCTGTCCCCAGCAGGACTGTACCCCAGTGTTATACAGTGACAGATCCGTCCCCACCAGTACTGTACCCCAGTGTTATACAGTGACAGACCTGGCCCCACCAGTACTGTACCCCAGTGTTATACAGTGACAGACCTGTCCCCACCAGTACTGTACCCCAGTGGCATACAGTGACAGACCCGTCCCCACCAGTACTGTACCCCAGTGTTATACAGTGACATACCCGTCCCCACCAGTACTGTACGCCAGTGTTATACAGTGGCAGACCCGTCCCCACCAGTACTGTACCGCAGTGTTATACAGTGACAGACCGGTCCCCACCAGTACTGTACCCCAGTGTTATACAGTGACAGACCCGTCCCCACCAGTACTGTACCCCAGTGTTATACAGTGACAGATCCGTCCCCACCAGTACTGTACCCCAGTGTTATACAGTGACAGACCCGTCCCCACCAGTACTGTACCCCAGTGTTATACAGTGACAGACCCGTCCCCACCAGCACTGTACCCCAATGTTATACAGTGATAGACCCGTGCCCACCAGTACTGTACCCCAGTGTTATACAGTGACATACCCATCCCCACCAGAACTGTACCCCAGTGTTATACAGTGACAGACCCGTTCCTACCAGTACTGTACCCCAGTGTTATACAGTGACAGACCCGTCCCCACCAGTACTGTACCCCAGTGTTATACAGTCACAGACCTGTCCCCACCAGTACTGTACCCCAGTGTTATACAGTCACAGACCTGTCCCCAATAGGTCTGTACCCCAGTGTTATACAGTGACAGACCCGTCCCCACCAGTACTGTACCCCAGTGTTATACAGTGAGAGACCCGTCCCCACCAGTACTGTACCCCAGTGTTATACAGTGACAGACCCCTCCCCACCAGTACTGTACCCGAGTGTTATACAGTGACAGACCCGTCCCCACCAGTACTGTACCCCAGTGTTATACAGTGACAGACCCGTCCCCACCAGTACTGTACCCCAGTGGCATACAGTGACAGACCCGTCCCCACCAGGACTGTACCCCAGTGTTATACAGTGACATACCCGTCCCCACCACTACTGTACGCCAGTGTTATACAGTGGCAGACCCGTCCCCACCAGTCCTGTACCCCAGTGTTATACAGTGACAGACCGGTCCCCACCAGTACTGTACCCCAGTGTTATACAGTGACAGACCCGTCCCCACCAGTACTGTACCCCAGTGTTATACAGTGACAGACTCGTCCCCACCAGTACTGTACCCCAGTGTTATACAGTGACAGACCGTCCCCACCAGTACTGTACCCCAGTGTTATACAGTGACAGACCCGACCCCACCAGTACTGTACCCCAGTGTTGTACAGTGACAGATCCGTCCCGACCAGTACTGTACCCCAGTGTTATACAGTAACAGACCCGTCCCCACCAGCACTGTCCCCCAGTATTATAGTGACAGACCCGTCCCCACCAGTGCTGTATCCCAGTATTATAGTGACATACCCGTCCCCACCAGTACTGTATCCCAGTGTTATACAGTGACTGACCCGTCCCCACCAGTACTGTACCCCAGTGTTATACAGTGACAGACCCATCCCCACCAGTACTGTACCCCAGTGTTATACAGTGACAGACCCGTCCCCATCACTACTGTATCCCAGTGTTATACAGTGACAGACCCGTCCCCAGCAGTACTGTACCCCAGTGTTATACAGTGACAGACACGTCCCCACCAGTACTGTATCCCAGTGTTATACAGTGACAGACCCGTCCCCACCAGTACTGTACCCCAGTGTTATACAGTGACAGACCCGCCCCCACCAGTACTGTACCCCAGTGTTATACAGTGACAGACACGTCCCCACCAGTACTGTACCCCAGTGTTATACAGTGACAGACCCATCCCCACCAGTACTGTACCCCAGTGTTATACAGTGACAGACACGTCCCCACCAGTAATGTATCCCAGTGTTATACAGTGACAGACACGTCCCCAGCAGTACTGTGCCCCAGTGTTATACAGTGACAGACCCATCCCCACCAGTACTCTACCCCAGTGTTATACAGTGACAGACCCGTCCCCATCAGTACTGTATCCCAGTGTTATACAGTGACAGACCCGTCCCCACAAGTGCTGTGCCCCAGTGTTATACAGTGACAGACACGTCCCCACCAGTACTGTATCCCAGTGTTATACAGTGACAGACCCGTCCCCACCAGTACTGTACCCCAGTATTATACAGTGACAGACCCGCCCCCACCAGTACTGTACCCCAGTGTTATACAGTGACAGACACGTCCCCACCAGTACTGAACCCCAGTGTTATACAGTGACAGACCCATCCCCACCAGTACTGTACCCCAGTGTTATACAGTGACAGACACGTCCCCACCAGTACTGTATCCCAGTGTTATACAGTGACAGGCCCGTCCCCAGCAGTACTGTGCCCCAGTGTTATACAGTGACAGACACGTCCCCACCAGTACTGTATCCCAGTGTTATACAGTGACAGACCCGTCCCCAGCAGTACTGTACCCCAGTGTTATACAGTGACAGACACGTCCCCATCAGTACTGTATCCCAGTGTTATACAGTGACAGACCCATCCCCATCAGTACTGTGCCCCAGTGTTATACAGTGACAGACCCGCCCCCACCAGTACTGTACCCCAGTGTTATACAGTGACAGACACGTCCCCACCAGTACTGTACCCCAGTGTTATACAGCGACAGACCCGTCCCCACCAGTACTGTATCCCAGTGTTATACAGTGACAGACCCATCCCCATCAGTACTGTACCCCAGTGTTATACGGTGACAGACCCGTCCCCACCAGTACTGTACCCCAGTGTTATACAGTGACAGACCCGTTCCCACCAGTACTGTATCCCAGTGTTATACAGTGACAGACCCGTCCCCATCAGTACTGTACCCCAGTGTTATACAGTGACAGACACGTCCCCACCAGTACTGTATCCCAGTGTTATACAGTGACAGACCCATCCCCACCAGTACTGTACCCCAGTGTTATACAGTGACAGACCCGTCCCCACCAGTACTGTACCCCAGTGTTCTCCAGTGACAGACACGTCCCCACCAGTACTGTACCCCAGTGTTATACAGTGACAGACCCGTCCCCACCAGTACTGTACCCCAGTGTTATACAGTGACAGACACGTCCCCACCAGTACTGTATCCCAGTGTTATACAGTGACAGACCCGTCCCCAGCAGTACTGTGCCCCAGTGTTATACAGTGACAGACACGTCCCCACCAGTACTGTATCCCAGTGTTATACAGTGACAGACCCGTCCCCAGCAGTACTGTACCCCAGTGTTATACAGTGACAGACACGTCCCCATCAGTACTGTATCCCAGTATTATACAGTGACAGACCCGTCCCCACCAGTACTGTACCCCAGTGTTATACAGTGACAGACCCGTCCCCACCAGTACTGTACCCCAGTGTTATACAGTGACAGACCCATCCCCATCAGTACTGTGCCCCAGTGTTATACAGTGACAGACCCGCCCCCACCAGTACTGTACCCCAGTGTTATACAGTGACAGACACGTCCCCACCAGTACTGTATCCCAGTGTTATACAGTGACAGACCCATCCCCATCAGTACTGTGCCCCAGGGTTATACAGTGACAGACCCGTCCCCACCAGTACTGTACCCCAGTGTTATACAGTGACATACCCGTCCCCACCAGTACTGTATGCCAGTGTTATACAGTGACAGACCCGTCCCCAGCAGTACTGTGCCCCAGTGTTATACAGTGACAGACCCGTCCCCATCAGTACTGTACCCCAGTGTTATACAGTGACAGACCCGTCCCCACCAGTACTGTACCCCAGTGTTATACAGTGACAGACCCGTCCCCACCAGTACTGTATCCCAGTGTTATACAGTGACAGACCCGTCCCCACCAGTACTTTATCCCAGTATTATTGTGACAGACCTGTCCCCACTAATAATGTATTCCTCTTAGCGCTTTCCAGACACATCCCATGTCTGGGAGGACAGTATTCCTCCACACACATACAGGGGGAGCCTAGTCAGACTCCTACAGCCTGTTTCCCCATCCAATTCGATCAGGGCTGTTCCATACCTTAATACCATCTCCCCACCCTCATGCTCTCATCCTTAAACCCCGCACAAAAAAAAAAATTAATCTCCGGATTGAAATGGCTGTTTTTTTAGGAGTGTGGAAGGGGAGGCCCAGATTACCACACTCCCCTTTGATGTTCCTTCACAACCGCTTTTGACCCTCCCAACTATGACCTTCGCCTTCCCTCCGCTGCACCAATGGGGGCAGAGCGCGAGCTTTCTGGACCCGCTCTGCCAACCGAACCAGTCCCAGCTCGCTTCCTGCTTTTCCGCGGGCCTTTTGGCCCCACCCCTCGTAACCCCACCTACCCCAGTGGATCCCAAATGCATATCTGATGCTCCCCTGCGACACTTATGTGAAGAGGGCGCGTGAAGACGAGTTGCGTGGGGGGGGGGGGGGGGGGGGAGAACGAGTTGCGTGGGGGGGGGGGCTCAGAGAGCGGACGGGGGCGCCCTGAGGCCGATGTACCAGTTCACGTTGAATGGACAGGATCCGATCTCGGGCAGCCTCGCAGTTGGCCTTCTTCCCAGTGATGAGGATCATTTCCGAGTTGCTGTTTTCCGTCGGCAGGTCGATCTTTGTGTTCGTCTCTTCACGGATCTGGCGAGGAATAGCAGAGCATAAGTCAGAGGGAGTCAATAGCTTGGCATACGCTCCCTAACGGCACTGTGGAGGGGGGTCACTGGTTTAAGAAGGTCGCTCCCCGCCACCTTCTCGAGGGCAATAATGGCCGCCTGAGGCAGCGTCGCCTCATCCTACGAACGAACAAATAGAAAAATGTCGGCCTTCAAACCTGCTCTGCCCTTTAATAAGATCATGGGAGATCTGATCGGAGCCTTAACTCTCCTTCCTTGCCAGCTGACATATAAACCTGGACTCTTGTTTTTTTTTTAATAAACAATTTTATTGAGGTATTTTTTGGCGTTGTCACAGCAACAATATAAACAGTGTACATGGAACTATAAACATAGTGCAAAAACCAACTCCCTTCCTAACAGGTCCCGCCTAATTAACCCCCTATTCTACATTAATCTAACCCCCCCCCACCTCTGCTGACGATTAATTTTCCACGAAGAAGTGGATGAACGGTTGCCACCTCCGGGCGAACCCCAACATTGACCCTCGCAAGGCGAACTTGATTTTCTCCAAACAGAGAAAACTAGCCATGTCCGATAGCCAGGTCTCCGACTTCGGGGGCTTTGAGTCCCTCCAGGCTAACAGTATCCGTCTCTGGGCTACCAGGGAAGCAAAGGCCAGAACGTCTGCCTCTTTCTCCTCCTGGATTCCCGGATCTTCCGACACCCTGAAAATCGCCACCTCTGGACTCGGCGCCACCCTTGTTTTCTGCATTTTGGACATGACGTCCGCAAATCCCTGCCAGAATCCTCGAAGCTTCAGGCATGTCCAAAACATGTGAACATGGTTCGCTGCTCCTCCCGCACTGGACTCCCTTGTTGATCAAAGGTCTGGCTGGCCCGGCCTTGAGTATCGTCAATGACCCACAGCCTCCTCTGCTCTCTGGGGGAAAGAGTTCCAAATGCTAACCCTCTGAGAGAAGAAATTCTTCATCACCTCGGTCTTGAATGGAAGACCCCTTGTCTCAAGAATCTACCGCCCCGTTCCAGATTCCCCCAGCGCTGGAAACATCGTCTCCCCCCGCCGAGCCACCCCTCAGAATTTTCAACGTTCTGTGAAGATCAGCTCTCCTTCGTCCAATGAGGATTGGCCCAAGCTTTCCTCGTGAGGCAACCTTGGCATCCCATGTGGCAACTTTGGCTGAGCTGCTTCCAACACAAGCATATCCTTCCTTAAATAAGGAGACCAGAGCTAAGGTGCAAACATAAATACCCCACACAGCTACAGTACTCTATGTATAACCCTTAATGAATTCCCCTTAACTGTTCCAATTCAATAACAAAATGCAAGTAAAACCAGAAACCTCTTTTCAAAGGAGTGGGCCAGCACACGGTATTCTCACCTGAATAAGGCTGTTGTTATTGATACCCTTGTTCCACTTTCTGAACAGCAGATTTAAATTCCTTCCAGAAAGCAATTATCTCTTTTCAGTTACCAAGTTGTCCGGAAACAGCTTTTAAAATGAAGATAATGAAGACAGGCCAAAAAAAACTTCTGTTCTCTGTCTGAGTCCACAGCAGTCGACATCAAAAGCGAAAGTGAAACTCACCGAGCCACAGCTCAGCTCCACCCACAAAAATGACATCACTGAAGCCACGTGAGGAGACAAAAACCTTTCTTAAAGGGACACTCGCGTGACAAGATGGAGCAAATCTCCCGATCTTATACTGCAACCCACCCCCGCCCAACAAAGGCCAAGTTGCACTCCCGATTGTTCAGTATGTCTGCTGAGGTACAGGGAATTCTCGCTCTGGAGGGGCAGAGCAGGGGGGAGTCGGTCGCAAGGCAGAGAGAAGACAGGAGGTACTGAAGCTTTTCAGTTTTATCAGGAGCTGCCTGATGGATCTGCCATGCAGTGAGAATAATGGGCATGACAAATCTGGAATATTCGGATTATAGAGGCGGACAGACAGCACAAGAGGCGGTCTCGCAGCCGGTTGCGCCTTCGCTGGCTTTCCGAAAAAGCGGTCAGGCTTAACCCCACACATCTGGTTGAGTTAGTGTTCTGGGTAAATTCCTTTTCCTCATAAGTACCTGTTCGTAGGGCAGCACGGTGGCGCAGTGGATAGCACTGCTGCCTCACGGCGCTGAGGTCCCAGGTTCGATCCCGGGTCACTGTCCGTGTGGAGTTTGCACATTCTCCCCGTGTCTGCGTGGGTTTTGCCCCCACAGCCCAAAGATGTGCAGGGATTGGCCGCGCTAAATTGCCCCTTAATTGGAAAAAATCAATTGGGTACTCTAAATTTATATATATATATATTTTTTAAAATAAGTACCTGTTCGATTCCCTTTCAAAATTAGTAAGGGGATCGAGTTCCGCCACCTTTTCAGGTCAAACGCACCAGCCAACTCTCTGAGTGAATAACATTTCTCCTCGCGATCTTTGACAAATAATTTCAAATCTGTGATCTCTGGCATTGACCCACTCACTGGAAGGAAGATTGTTTTCTCCACCGACCCTGCTGAAAACCTCTCAACCTCTTGAAAACCTCCATTGAGTCCACGCCTAAACCTTCTCTGTGGGGGCAGCACGGTGGCGCAGTGGTTAGCCCTGCTGCCTCACGGCGCCGAGGTCCCAGGTTCGATCCCGGCTCTGGGTCACTGTCCGTGTGGAGTTTGCACATTCTCCCCGTGTCTGCGTGGGTTTCGCCCCCACAACCCAAAGATGGGCAGGGTCAGGTGGATTGGCCGCGCTAAATTGCCCCTTAATTGGAGAAAATTAATTGAGTACTCTAAAATTTAAAAAAACCCTTCTCTGTTCACTGTTCAATTCAATTAATCTTTTAATAATCTTTAGTGTCACAAGTAGGCTTACATTATTACTGCAGTGAAGTTACTGTGAAAATCCCCTCGTCGCCACATTCCGGCGCCTGTTCGGGTACACAGAGGGAGAATTCAGAATGTCCAATTCCCCTAACATTCAAGTCTTTCGGGACCTGTGGGAGGAAACCGGAGCACCCGGAGGAAACCCACGCAGACACGGGGAGAACGTGCAGACTCCACACAGGCAGTGATCCAAGCCGGGAATCGAACCTGGGACCCTGACGCTGTGAGGCAACGGTGCTAACCACTGTGCTACCCTGCCGTCCTGATTATTCGTTCATGGGATGCAGGCGTCGTTTGGCTGGGCCAACATTTATTGCCCATCCCTGAGGGCACTTAAGAGTCAACCACATCGCTGTGGGGTCTGGCGTCGCGTGTAGGCCAGACCGGGCAAGGACGGCAGATTTCCTTCGCAAAAGGACATGAGCGAACCAGTTGAGTTATTACGACAATCGGCAATGGTTTCATGGCCATCGTTTAGACATTTAAATCCAGGTCTTTATTGAAATCAAATTTCACCATCTGCCGAGGTGGGGTTCGAACCCAGGTCCACGGAGTATCTGGATTACAAGTCCCGCGACAATACCACTACGCCACAGCCTCCCCGTCTCAAACCTGGTCTCCCGGCCTTCAGACGGGGAGGCAAGAGCGCCACCCAGTGAGCACCCGGCCACGGCGCAAAAGGCAAACCGCGGGCAGTCGCGCCGCTGCCCCCCCGAGGTCCATACCTTCTTGATGTTGGCCCCTCCTCTGCCGATGATGTTCTTGTGGAACTGCTTGAAGATGGGGGTGGAGACGGAGTAGCTGTTCTCGATCTGGGGAGTGCAAGGAGCAGGGGGAACAGAATGAAAAGAAGGCAGCTCAAAACAATGAAAACACCAGGCAGCATGGCGATGACGCCGTTTGCGATACACACTCCTGGGTGGGCCGGAGGGTTCTGCGTGCAAGTTAAAAGTTACTCTGGGGAGAGAGCAATGGGGTGGACATCTTAAGGTCGGCGACCTTCCATCGGAACGGGAATCATAGAATATACAGCGCAGAAGGAGGCCATTTGGCCCATCGAGTCTGCACCAGCCCTTGGAAAGAGCACCATACTTTTTTCCTAATATAGAGTACCCAATTCATTTATTCCAATGAAGGGGCAATTTAGCGTGGCCAATCCACCTACCCTGCGCATCTTTGGGTTGTGGGGGCGAAACCCACGCAGACACGGGGAGAATGTGCAAACTCCACACGGACAGTGACCCAGAGCCGGGATCGAACATGGGACCTTGGCGCCGTGAGGCAGCAGTGCTAACCACTGCGCCACCGTGCTTCCCTAGAGCACCTTACTTAAGCCCACACCTCCACTCTCTCCCGCTCCCGCTGCCTGGGGAAAGCGGGCAGTATAATCAAAGACCCCTCCCTCCCGGCTTACTCACTCTTCCAACTTCTTCCATCGGGCAGGAGATACAGAAGTCTGAGAACACGCACGAACAGACTCAAAAACAGCTTCTTCCCCGCTGTCACCAGACTCCTAAACGACCCTCTTATGGACTGACCTCATTAACACTACACCTTGTATGCTTCACCCGATGCCAGTGCTTATGTAGTTACATTGTGTACCTTGTGTTGCCCTATTATGTATTTTCTTTTATTCCCTTTTCTTCTCATGTACTTAATGATCTGTTGAGCTGCTCGCAGAAAAATACTTTTCACTGTACCTCGGTACACATGACAATAAACAAATCCCACATGCACAAAGCCTACTCCCGGATAGATTTCTTTGTCCTGGGCAGGGCGCTCATCCCGAGGGTGGAGGGAACGGAGTGTTCGGCCATAGCCGTTTCGTATCATGCCCCGCACTGGGTGGAACTGGAGCTGGGAGAGGAGAGGGACCAACGCCCGCTGTGGCGGCTGGATGTGGGACTGCTGGCAGATGAGGTGGTGTGTGGGAAGGTGAGGGGGTATATTGAAAGGTACTTGGAGGCCAACGACAACGGGGAGGTGCGGGTGGGGGTGGTATGGGAGGCGTTGAAGGCAGTGATCAGGGGAGAGCTAATCTCCATCAGGGCTCATAGGGAGAAGACAGAGGGCATGGAAAGGGAGAGGTTAGTGGGGGAGATTTTAAGAGTGGACAGGAGATACGCAGAGGCCCCGGAGGAAAGATTACTTGGGGAAAGACGACGGCTCCAGACGGAGTTTGACCTGTTGACCACAGGGAAGGCAGAGGCACAGTGGAGGAAGGCGCAGGGGGCGACCTACGAGTACGGGGAAAAGGCGAGTCGGATGCTGGCACACCAGCTCCGTAAGAGGATGGCAGCGAGGGAAATAGGGGGAGTCAAAGATGGAAGGGGAGCCACGGTTCGGAGTGCAACGAACATAAACGAGGTATTCAAGGCCTTTTATGAGGAGCTGTACAGATCCCAGCCCCCAGCGGGGGAAGAGGGGATGAGACGATTCCTAGATCAGCTGAGATTCCCGAGGGTGGAGGAGCAAGAGGTGGCTGGTTTGGGGGCACCAATTGGGTTGGAGAAGCTGAGCAAGGGTTTGGGGAGCATGCAGGCGGGGAAGGCCCCGGGACCGGACGGGTTCCCGGTGGAGTTCTACAGGAAGTACGTAGACCTGTTGGCCCCGCTACTAGTGAGGACCTTTAACGAGGCAAGAGAGGAGGGGACCCTGCCCCCGACAATGTCGGAGGCGACAATTTCTTTGATCTTAAAGCGGGACAAGGACCCACTGCAATGTGGATCGTACAGGCCGATCTCGCTCCTCAATGTGGATGCTAAGTTGCTGGCAAAACTGCTGGCTACGAGGATCGAGGACTGTGTCCTGGGGGTGATCCACGAGGACCAGACGGGATTTGTAAAGGGCAGGCAATTAAACACCAATGTGCGGCGGCTCTTAAACGTGATAATGATGCCATCGGAGGAGGGAGAGGCGGAGATAGTGGCAGCTATGGACGCGGAGAAGGCCTTTGACCGAGTAGAGTGGGAGTACCTCTGGGAAGTGCTGCGTAGGTTTGGGTTCGGGGGAGGGTTTATCAGTTGGGTTAAGTTCCTTTACAGAGCCCCGGTGGTGGGTGTAGTGATGAACCGGCGGAGGTTGGAATACTTTCGGCTGTACCGAGGGACGAGGCAGGGGTGCCCCCTGTCCCCCCTGCTGTTTGCATTGGCGATCAAACCCTTGGCCATGTCATTGAGGGAGTCTAAGAAATGGAGGGGTGTGGTCCGAGGGGGAGAGGAGCATCGAATGTCGCTTTATGCGGATGACCTGTTGCTGTATGTGGCGGATCCAACGGAGGGGATGGTGGAGGTCATGCAGACTCTAAGGGAGTTTGGGGAGTTTCCGGGCTGTAAGCTCAATGTAGGGAAGAGTGAGCTTTTTGTAGTACAGGCGGGGGACCAAGAAAGGGGAATAGACGATCTACCGGAGGGGAGCTTTCGGTACCTGGGGATCCAGATAGCCAGGAGTTGGGGGGCCCTACATAAACTGAATCTGACGAGGTTGGTGGAGCAAATGGAGGAGGACGTCAAAAGATGGGACATGTTACCGCTCTCGCTGGCGGGTAGAGTGCAGTCGGTCAAAATGGTGGTCCTTCCGAGGTTTTTATTCGTGTTTCAGTGCCTTCCCATCGTGATCACCAAGGCCTTTTTTAAGAGAGTAGGCAGGAGCATTATGGGGTTTGTGTGGGCGAATAGGACCCCGAGGGTAAGGAGAGGGTTCCTGGAACGCAGTACGGACCGAGGAGGGGTGGCGCTGCCAAACCTAGGGAACTGCTACTGGGCAGCAAATGTGGCGATGATCCGCAAGTGGGTGATGGAGGGAGAGGGGGCGGCATGGAAGAGGGTGGAGATGGCGTCCTGTAAAGGAACGAGCCTGGGGGCGTTGGTGACGGCACCGCTGCCGCTCTCGCCGTCAAAGTATACCACGAGCCCGGTGGTGGCGGCAACGCTAAGGATCTGGGGCCAGTGGAGACGGCATAGGGGTGCAATGGGAGCTTCGGTGTGGTCCCCGATCAGGGGTAACCACTGGTTTGTCCCAGGGAGGATGGATGGGGGGTTTCAGAGCTGGCATCGGGCGGGGATTAGAAGAATGGGGGACCTGTTCATTGACGGGACGTTTGTGAGCCTAGGGGCACTGGAGGAGAAGTTTGAGATACCCCCGGGAAATGCCTTTAGATATATGCAGGTGGGGGCGTTTGTGAGGCGACAGGTGAGGGAATTCCCGTTGCTCCCGGCACAAGAAGTTCAAGATAGGGTGATCTCGGGTGTATGGGTCGGGGAGGGCAAGGTGTCGGAAATACACCAGGAGATGAAAGAAGAGGGGGAAGCGCTGGTAGAAGAGTTGAAGGGTAAATGGGAGGAGGAGCTGGGGGAGCAGATGGAGGAAGGTCTGTGGGCTGATGCCCTAGGTAGGGTTAATTCCTCCTCCTCGTGTGCCAGGCTCAGCCTGATACAATTTAAGGTGGTCCACAGAGCGCACTTGACGGGGGCGAGGTTGAGTAGGTTCTTTGGGGTAGAGGACAGATGTGGAAGGTGCTCAGGGAGTCCGGCGAACCATGTCCATATGTTTTGGTCATGCCCGGCACTGGAGGGCTTCTGGAGAGGAGTGGCGGGAGCAATATCTCAGGTGGTGAAAGTCCGGGTCAAGCCAAGCTGGGGGCTAGCAATATTTGGAGTAGTGGACGAACCGGGAGTGCAGGAGGCGAAAGAGGCCGGCATTCTGGCCTTTGCGTCCCTAGTAGCCCGGCGAAGGATCTTGCTAATGTGGAAGGAGGCGAAGCCCCCCCAGCCTGGAGGCCTGGATAAATGATATGGCTGGGTTCATAAAGTTGGAGAGGATTAAGTTCGCCTTGAGAGGGTCTGCGCAGGGGTTCTACAGGCGGTGGCAACCGTTCCTAGACTATCTCGCGGAGCGTTAGAGGAAGGTCGGTCAGCAGCAGCAGCAACCTTGGGGGGGGAGGGGGGGACGTCCTGGGGGGAAGGGGGAATGGGGGCTTGCCTGGGAGGGTGGATGAGCAAGAGAAAACATGAAGGATCGGGGAAACTGGCACGTACGGGTGAGGGCCAGTGTACACAGCTGTGTAAATATATAATTTTGCCATGTATATATCTTGCTCTGCGCGATTTCTCGTTTTTTTTTGTTATGGGGGGGGGGGGTTATTGTTTTTAAGTGTGAAAAATTGTGTTAAAAAACTTTAATAAATATATTTTTAAAATAAAAAATCTTGCTGTGTTTCTACATATATGTGAACGACATTCTTAGAATAAACCTTGTTTTGATTAAAGTGCCCAGGAAGTCTGATGAATCATACCTGGAGTGAAGGCTCTTGTGCTCAACCTAGACAGATTCAACATAAAGGTTATCGGTCATTGTCATGTGAGAGTACCTTTAAGAAATAGGTGTTTAAGAAATGTACCTTTAAGAAATGGGTGTTTATCAGTGATGTCAGAGAGTGGGTGGAGCTGAGCTGTCTGTCAGCTTTTTACTTTCATTTCATGTTTGCTGCAGGCTGTGTTTTAGATTAGTTTTCAGTGTTGGAGCTGAAGCCAGACAGAGCGGGTGTACTGTTGATCTCTTTGCCATCAAAAGACTATCTCTTGATCATTTGGTGAATTCAGAATTATAAATGTTTTCAGTAGTGAATGTAAACCTGACGTGCTTCTGTTAAAATGTGTTGCTTTTGTCTTCTGGATGTTGTTTGGGAAGTTATTAAGAATTACTTAGTGTTGTATTCTTTGGGGGTTGTATTTGAATTAATGGTAGCTAAGATGTTCACTGTATGTTTTAAAAAGGTTAACTTGAGTTCATAGAATAAACATTGTTTTGCTTTAAAAAATACTTTTCCATTTCTGCTGTCCCACACCTGTAGAGTGGGCCGTGTGCTCCCCATACCACAATCTAGTAAAAGTTGTGGGTCAGGTGAACTCCACGATACACTTTGGAGTTTCTAAGCCCTGGCCCAGAACAGTATCCTAGCAACTGCCGAGGTCTGGGATTGGAATAGGGCTAACGAAGGTGCTATACAAATTTAACATATCTACTCTGCTGCTGAGTTCCATAATACCCGGAGAATTCCTGGGAAATCTACCGCAGATGTTTTCATGCTTGCAGTCTGGGCTGCAGGTCCCAAACTGGGGGGTCGCGGCCCCAATTGGGGTCACCAAAACACCCAAATGCAATTGCAGGATCCCCTCCTCCATGTAATATAATAACATTTGTACAAAAGCACTTTAAAAACTCGTGATTTTTCTATTTATTTGATCTATTTATTATATGTTGCTCTGTAACTTTGGATCACATGCCTCAATGACTACCGTCCAGTGGCCCTGGCATCAATCATAATGAAGTACTTCGAGAGATTGGTCATGAAACGCATCAACTCCATACTCCCAGAACGCACTGACCCACTGCTATTCTCATAACGCCGCAGCCGGTCCACAGCAGACGCCAGCTCCCTGGCCCTACACTCATCCCTAGAGCAGCTCAACAACAAGGACTCCTACATCAGACTCCTATTTATTGACTACAGTTCCGTCATCAACACCATAATCCCAGCCAAGCTCGTAACAAAGCTCCAAAACCTTGGACTTGGCTCCTCCCTCCGCAACTGCATCCTTGACTTCCTGACCCATAGACCACAATCAGTAAGGATAAACAACAACACCTCCTCCACAATAGTCCTCCATACCGGGGCCCCGCAAGGCTGTGTACTTAGTCCCCTACTATACACACACAACTGCATGGCAAAATTTGGTTCCAACTCCATCTACAAGTTTGCTGACGATACGACCATAATGGGTCGGATCTCAAATAACGACGCGTCAGAATACAGGAGGGAGATAGAGAACCTAGTGGAGTGGTGCAGCGACAACAATCTCTCCCTCAATGCCAGCAAAACTAAAGAGCTGTTCATTGACTTCAGGAAGCAAAGTACTGTACACACCCCTGTCAGCATCAACGGGGCCGAGGTGGAGATGGTTAGAAGTTTCAAATTCCTAGGGGTGCACATCTCCAAAAATCTGTCCTGGTCCACCCACATCGACGCTACCACCAAGAAAGCACAACAGCGCCTATACTTCCTCAGGAAACTAAGGAAATTCGACATGTCCACATTAACTCTCACCAACTTTTACAGATGCACCATAGAAAGCATCCCATCGGGCTGCATCACAGCCTGGTATGGCAACTGCTCGGCCCAGGACCGCAAGAAACTTCAGAGAGTCGGGAACACCGCCCAGTCCATCACACGAACCTGCCTCCCATCCACTGACTCCATCTACACCTCCCGCTGCCTGGGGAAAGCGGGCGGCATAATCAAAGATCCCCTCCCACCCGGCTTACTCACTCTTCCAACTTCTTCCATCGGGCAGGAGATACAGAAGTCTGAGAACACGCACGAACAGACTCAAAAACAGCTTCTTCCCCACTGTCACCAGTCTCCTAAACGACCCTCTTATGGACTGACCTCATTAACACTACACCCTGTATGCTTCATCCGATGCCAGTGTTTATGTAGTTACATTGTGTTGCCCTATTATGTATTTTCTTTTCTTTTCATGTACTAAATGATCTGTTTGAGCTGCTCGCTGAAAAATACTTTTGACTGTACCTTGGTACACGTGACAATAAGCAAATCCAATCCAATCCAATGTGTTACTTCTGCTGTCTTATTGCGTTTTGAGTCTGTTGGAAGTCTGGGGTCAAGTGTTAAAATGGGGACAGTTGGGAAGTGCTGGAGTAGACTCTGTGTTGTTAGGGTAGATTCTTTACAACTGGTGGGGAGCGCGGATGTTGTGGGAGAGGGTGGTACAAAGAACAAAGAAAAGTACAGCACAGGAACAGGCCCTTCGGTCCTCCAAGCCCGTGCCGACCATGCTGCCCGTCTAAACTACAATCTTCTACACTTCCTGGGTCCGTATCCCTCTATTCCCATCCTATTCATGTATTTGTCAAGATGCCCCTTAACTGTCACTATCGTCCCTGCTTCCACCACCTCCTCCGGCAGCGAGTTCCAGCCACCCACTACCCTCTGTGTAAAAAACTTGCCTCGTACATCTCCTCTAAACCTTGCCCCTCTCACCTTAAACCTATGCCCCCTAGTAATTGACCCCTCTACCCTGGGGAAAAGCCTCTGACTATCCACTCTGTCTATGCCCCTCATAATTTTGTATACCTCTATCAGGTAGCCCCTCAACCTCCGTCGTTCCAGTGAGAACAAACCGAGTTTATTCAACCACTCCTCATAGCTAATGCCCTCCATACCAGGCAACATTCTGGTAAATCTCTTCTGCACCCTCTCTAAAGCCTCCACATCCTTCTGGTAGTGTGGCGACCAGAATTGAACACTATACTCCAAGTGTGGCCTAACTAAGGTTCTATACAGCTGCAACATGACTTGCCAATTCTTATACTCAATGCCCCGGCCAATGAAGGCAAGCATGCCGTATGCCTTCTTGACTACCTTCTCCACCTGTGTTGCCCCTTTCAGTGACCTGTGGACCTGTGCACCTAGATCTCTCTGACTGTCAATGCCCTTGAGGGTTCTACCATTCAGTGTCTGGTAGTGTGCGGGGTCAGGGGAAAAGGAGGATAAACGCAATGGTACAACCCTGGCCAAGAGCATCAATCAAACATGTAGCTTGTACGTGGGTACTGTCACACCAGGCACCGCAGCGATACACAACAGGGGTCAGTTCAGGCTGGAGGGCCGCACTACTTACCAAGTCAGCGATGACTTTCTGGAGGAATTTGCCACACTTCTCCACCTCGTTCTTCGGGCCTCGCAGCTGAACAATGTCACTCTTCTGCGCAGGATCCGGGAAGTTGATAATCACCTGGAGAGAGAAAGAACTTCGGATGGTTTGTTATGGCGGAGACGGCCAATTCGGCCCATTGAATCTGTTGTACAGGAATAGAAGGAGGCCATTCTGCCCCCTCTAGCCTGCTAACACAGGAACCGTAGGCCATTCAGCCCCCTCTAGCCTGTTGCACAGGAACTATAGGCGATTCAGTCCCTCTAGCCTATCACTTACATAGAACATAGAACATTACAGCGCAGGACAGGCCCTTCGGCCCTCGATGTTGCGCCGACCTGTGAAACCACTCTAAAGCCCATCTACACTATTCCCTTATCGTCCATATGTCTATCCAATGACCATTTGAATGCCCTTAGTGTTGGCGAGTCCACTACTGTTGCAGGCAGGGCACTCCACGCCCTTACTACTCTTGAGTAAAGAACCTACCTCTGACATCTGTCTTATATCTATCTCCCCTCAATTTAAAGCTGTGTCCCATCGTGCTAGACATCACCATCCGAGGAAAAAGGCTCTCACTGTGCACCCTATCCAATCCTCTGATCATCTTGTATGCCTCAATTAAGTCACCTCTTAACCTTCTTCTCTCTAACGAAAACAGCCTCAAGTCCCTCAGCCTTTCCTCATAAGATCTTCCCTCCATACCAGGCAACATTCTGGTAAATCTCCTCTGCACCCTTTCCAAGGCTTCCACATCCTTCCTATAATGCGGCGACCAGAATTGCACGCAATACTCCAAATGCGGCCGCACCAGAGTTTTGTACAGCTGCAACATGACCTCATAGCT